>NW_019942552.1:704578-728760 GCF_002910315.2 Salvelinus sp. IW2-2015 | reverse complement strand
GCCGGTCGGCCAAACCCGGCAATCGGTGGAGAAGGGCCTTGGTCAGGGAGGTGACAAAGAACCCGATGGTCACTCTGACAGAGCTCCTCTGTGGAGAAGGGAGAATCTTCCAGAAGGACAACCATCTCTGCAGCACTCCACCAATCAGGCCTTTATGGTAGACTGGCCAGATGGAAGCTACTCCTCAGTAAAAGGCACACAATGACGTCCCTCTTTGAGTTTGCCAAAAGGCACCTAAAGGACTCATAAGAAACAAGATTTTCTGGTCTGATGAAAACAAGATTGAACTCTTTGGTCTGAATGCCAAGCCTGAACTTACCTGAATGAAACCTGGCACCATCCCTACGGTGAAGCATGGTGATGGCAGTCTCATGCTGTGTGGATGTTTTTCAGCTGCAGGGACTAGGAGACTAGTCAGGATCGAGGGAACGATTAACGGAGCAAAATACAGAGAGATCATAGATGAAAACCTGCTCAAGAGCACTCACAATCTCAGACTGGGGCAAAGGTTAACCTTCCAATAGGACAACGACCCTAAGTACACAGCCAAGACAACGCAGGACTGTCTTCGTAACAAGTCTCTGAATGTCCTTTTTTAGTGGCCCAGCCAGAGCCCAGACTTGAACCCGATCGAACATCTCTGGAGAGACCTGAAAACTGCTGTGCAGTGACGCTCCCCATTCAACCAGACAGAGCTTGAGAGGATCTGCAGAGAAGAATGGGAGAAACTCCCCAAATACAGGTGTGCCAAGCTTGTAGCGTCATACCCAAGAAGACTTGAGGCTGTAATCGCTGCCAAATGTGCTTCAACTAGGTACTGAGTAAAGGGTCTGAATACTTATTTAAATGTAGTATATACAGTTGAAGTCGGAAGTTTACATACACTTAGGTTGTAGTCATTAAAACTCGTTTTTCAACCACTTCACAAAATTCTTGTTAACAAACTATAGTTTTGGCAAGTCGATGAGGACATTTACTTTGTGCATGACACAAGTAATTTTTCCAACAATTGTTGACAGACAGATTATTTCACTTATTATTCACTGTATCACAATTCCAGTGGGTCAGAAGTTTACTTACATTAAGTTGACTGTGCCTTTAAACAGCTTGGAAAATTACAGAAAATGATGTCATGGTTTTAGAAGCGTCTGATAGGCTAATTGACATCATTTGAGTCAATTAGAGGTGTACCTGTGGATGTATTTCAAGGCCTACCTTCAAACTCAGTGCCTCTTTGCTTGACATCATGGGYAAATCAAAAGAAATCAGCCAAGACCTCAGGAAYAAATGTGTAGACCTCCACAAGTCTGTTTCATCCTTGGGAGAAATTTCCAAACGCCTGAAGGTACCACATTCATCTGTACAAACAGTACGCAAGTATAAACACCATGGGACCACGCAGCCGTCATACCGCTCAGGAAGGAGAAGCGTTCTGTCTCCTAGAGATGAACGTACTTTGGTGCGAAAAGTGAAAATCAATGCCAGCAAAGGACCTTGTGAAGATGATGGAGGAAACAGGTACKAAYGTATCTATATCRKRWGTAAAACMAGTCCTAWATCAACATAACCTGAAAGGCTGCTCAGCAAGGAAGAAGCCACTGCTCCAAAACCACCATATAAAAGCCAGACTACAGTTTGCAACTGCACATGGGGAAAAATATCGTACTTTTTGGAGAAATGTCCTCTGGTCTGATGAAAAAAAATAGAACTGTTTGGACATAATGACCATCGTTTTGTTTGGAGGAAAAAGGGGGAGGCTTGCAAGCCGAAGAACTCCATACCAACCGTGAAGGACGGGGGTGGCAGGATCATGTTGTGGGGTTGCTTTGCTGCAGGAGGGACTGGTGCGCTTCACAAAATAGATGGCATCATGAGGAAGCTAAATTATGTGGATATATTGAAGCAACATCTCAAGACATCAGTCAGGAAGTAAAACTTGGTCGCAAGTTGTCCAAGTGGACAACGACCCCAAGCATACTTCCAAAGTTGTGGCAAAATGGACAACAAAGTCAAGGTATTAGAGTGGCCCTCACAAAGCCCTGACCTCAATCCTATAGAAAATGTGTGGGCAGAACTGAAAAAGTGTGTGCAAGCAAAGGAGGCCTATAAACCTGACTCAGTTATACCAGTTCTGTCAGGTGGATGGGGCCAAAATTCACCAAACTTATTGTGGGAAGCTTGTGGAAGGCTACCGAAAATGTTTGACCCAAGTTAAACAATTTAAAGGCAATGATACCAAATACGAATTGAGTGTATGTAAACTTCTGACCCACTGGGAATGTGATGAAAGAAATAAAAGCTGAAATAAATGATTCTCTCTACTATTATTCTGACATTTCACATTCTTAAAAAAATTGGTGATCCTAACTGACCTAAGACAGGGAATGTTTACTTGGATTAAATGTCAGTAATTTTGAAAAACTGAGTTTACATGTATTTGGCTAAGGTGTATGTAAACTTCCGACTTCAACTGTATTCTTTTTTTTATTAATGTGCAAACATTTCTACAAACCTGTTTTCGCTTTGTCATTATGGTTTATTGTCTGTAGAATGATGAGAAAAAACAAAGCAATTTAATCTCTATTAGAAGAAGGCTGTAAAAAAAGTAATGGGGTCTGAATACTTTCCAAATGCTCTGTATAGATCAAATCAAGTTGTATTTTTCACATGCGCCGAATACAACAGGTGTAGACGGATAAATACTTACAAGTCATTAACCAACAATGCAGTTCAAGAAAAAGAGTTTCGAAAATATTTACTAAATAAACTAAACTAAATAAATTAAATCAAAAGTAACACAAGAAAATGTGCTGAGGGGGCACCGGTACCGAGTCAATGTGCTGAGGTACAGGTTAGTGAAATACATTTGTACATGTAGGTTGGGGTAAACTGACTATGTATAGACAATAAACAGCGAGTAGCAACAATTTTTTGGACCTTCCTCTGACACCGCCTAGTATATAGGTCCTGGATGGTAGGAAGCTTGGCCCTAGTGATGTACTGGGCCGTACGCACTACCCTCTGTAGCGCCTCCCGGTCAGATGCTGAGCAGTTGCCATACCAGGCGGTCATGCAACCGGTCATGATGTTCTCGATGGTGCAGCTGCAGAACTATTTGAGGATCGGGGGATCCATGCCAAATATTTTCAGTCTCATGAGTGGGAAAAGGTGTTGTCTTTGGTGATGTGGACACCAAGAATCTTGAAACTCTCGACCCGCTCCACTACAGCACTGTTAATGTCAATGGGGGCCTGTTCGCCCCTCCTTTTCCTATAGTCCACAATCATGCTCGGTCCTCAGCTCCTTTGTCTTGCTCACATTGAGGGAGTGGTTATTGTCCTGAAACCACACTGCCAGGTCTCTGACCTCCTCCCTATAGGCTGTCTCACCGTTGTCAATGATCAGGCCTACCACTTGTGTCGTCAGCAAACTTAATGATGGTGATGGAGTCGTGCTTGGCTTCGCAGCCATTGGTGAACAGGGATGGCAGATGTGTTGTTGCTTACCCTTACCACCTGGGGGCAGCACGTCAGGAAGTCCAGGATCCAGTTGCAGTGGGACGTGTTTAGTCCCAGGGTCCTTAGCTTAGCGATGAGCTTTGTGGGCACTATGGTGTTGAACGCTGAGCTGTAGTCAATGAACAGCATTCTCACAAAGGTGTTCCTAATGTCCAGGTGGGAAAGGGCAGTGTGGAGTGCTATTGAGATTGCGTCATCTGTGAATCTATTTGGGCGGTATGTGAATTGGAGTGGGTCTAGGGTTTCCAGCATGATGATGTTGATGTGAGCCATGACCAGCCTTTCAACGCACTTCATGGCTACCGACATGAGTGGTAATCATTTAGGCAGGTTACCTTCACTTTCTTGGGCACAGGGACTATGGTGGCCTGTTTGAAACATGTAGGTATTACATACTCGGTCAGGGAGAGGTTGAAAATGTCAGTGAAAACACATGCCTCTCTCTCTCTCTCTCTCTCTCTCTCTCTCTCTCTCTCTTCTCTCTCTCTCTTCCTCTCTCTCTCTCGTCTCTCTCTTTGTCTCCTTCTTTTCCCTCTCTGGAAGGTCTACCACAGAGAGAGAGAGAGAGAGGCATGTGTTTTCACTGACATTTTCAAGCTCTCACTGACGAGTATGTAATACCTACATGTTTCAAACAGGACCAAGTCCCTGAAGAGAGAGAGAGAGAGAGAGAGAGAGAGAGAGAGAGAGAGAGAGAGAGAAGAGAGAGAGAGAGAGAGAGAGAGGAGAGAGAGAGAGAGAGAGAGAGAGAAGAGAAGAGAGAGAGAGAGAGAGAGAGAGAGAGAGAGAGGAGAGAGAGAGAGAGAGGAGAGAGAGAGAGAGAGAGAAGAGAGAGAGAGAGAGAGAGAGAGAGAGAGAGAGAGAGGAGAGAGAGAGACGAGAGAGAGAGAGAGAGAGAGAGAGAGTGTGGGCAGAAACTGAAAAAGCCGTGTGCGGAGCAAGGAGGCCTACAAACCTGACTCAGTTACACCAGCTCTGTCAGGAGGAATGGACCAAAATTCATCCAATTTATTGTGGGAAGCTTGTGGAAGGCTACCCAAAAATACTCAATAATTTAAAGACAATGCTACCAAATACTAATTGAGTGTATGTAAACTTCTGACCCACTGACTCATTCTCTCTACTATCGTTCTGACATTTCACATTCTTAAAATAAAGTTGGATTAAATGTAAGGAATTGTGAAAAACTGAGTTTAAATGTATTTGTCTATGGTGTATGTAAACTTTCGACTTCAACTGTATATTGCATATAGAGAGAGGGCGGGGAGAAAGAGAGAAAGAGAGAGAGAGAGAGAGGGATAGAGAGAGAGAGAGAAGACGGAAATCCTTGGTGGCTTTTTAGAAACATTCACAAGGACTAAAGACTGATGTCCACCAGKTGCATATGCGTTTTGTTTTGCTGGATTTCTTGCCAACATTTTCCGTACTTGACGCACATGTGCTTTTCAACTAGCTAAAAGCTAGCTAGTAGGAGTCTGTGTGTGTACTTCCGTTTGTACCACTGCACGGTAAAGCAACACACAAGTTTAAAATATTAAATGCATGTGGTACACAGAACYCACTGCAGCCTACTGCGGCACACCCAACGTAGCTCTGCTGACTGCTCCTCTGACAATGAATGACTTCAAACCAGAACGCAAAGAGTTTGATGCATCTTGTGAACATGAGGCGTAAGACAACTAAAGGCTCATACCCCCCTATCCTCACTCCCCCACAGCTTATAATATGTGCATGCCAATGAGTGACCGCATCAGGGCTATATGCTAAAACAGACCAGTAGCTTGTAAACAAATACTTTTATGTGATGTGAACGTATGCGTTCATTCACCGTAGATCATGCTCCATTATGTCGGGAAGAGCCTCTGGCGAAGGATGCAGCTCTTCAAAGCAGTATGGGGATGTCTCCAGAGAAATGGGTTTGAATGGAAAGTTCAAAGTCAACTTTCAGAATTGAAGGTTGCCAAATGTCCATACTCAGTATTCTATTAATATGGAAAATGGAAAGCATTTGGGAAGAATGACATGCCATGGAAAAACGGACAAAAATTGCACTGTCAGAGATGCCACAATGAGTGTGATGATTCTCTACGATGATACAAGATACCTTTCAAATCATGAATAATTTGTTATGACGATACTGTACATCATTCTATGAACTAAAGTATTCTGTTGGCTTTTTAGATGTCAGTCTGACTCTGTTTCAGTATCGATATGATCTTGTAGCAGTCTGAGATGATTAAATGGCTCAGCCAGAATCATTATTGAGGGCTCATGATGGCCGGTTGAACTGCTGGGCTGCAGTACACTATAGTCTCTCTCTCTCTCTCTCTCTCTCTCGCTCTGTCTCTCTCGCTCTCTCGCTCTCTCGCACTCTATTTCTGTTTCTCTTTGTTGCTCTCATTCTTCTCAACCTCTGTTAAAGGTCCCCAAAGCACACACATCCCTGGGTAGCTCGTCTTTTCAGTTCGCTGCAGCTTGCGACTGGAACGAGCTGCAACAAACACTCAAACTGAGTCTTCATTCAAAGACTCAATCATGGACACTCTTACTGACAGCTGTGGCTGCGTTGCATGATGTATTGTTGTCTCTACCTTCTTGCCCTTTGTGCTGTTGTCTGTGCCCAATAATGTTTGTAACCTGTGCTGCTGCCATGTTGTGTTGCTACCATGTTGTTGTCATGTTGTGGTGCTACCAAGCTGTGTTGTCATGTGTTGCTGCCTTGCTATGTTGTCGTCTTAGGTCTCTCTTTATGTAGTGTTGTCTCTTGTCGTGATGTGTGTTTTGTCCTACATTTGTATTTAYTGTATTTTTAATCCCAGCCCCCGTCCCCGCAGGAGGCKTTTAGCCTTTTGTCACGATGTCATTGTAAATAAGAATTTGCTCTTAACTGACTTGCCTAGTGAAATAAAGGTTCAATTAAAAATACATTTWAAAAAAACTTTTCACTAGTCTTCTTTTGGTCTTGAGAGGTACAATAAGTTTCCTGTACCTCTGTTGGGACTGTCTCTTCCATTTCAAGTCACAAACTACAAACTCCCCAAAACTCTCAAGTGGCAGGCAATTACTTAATGTGTGATACATCTAAAGGATAACAAGAAATATGTCCTTCTTTTCTTGTTTTGAGGAGCATGACTCTGTATGACATGATGATACGATAATGTAGCTGTGCATTAAAGTGAAAGTAGCATCTTCATCTGGAGATCACTTTGCATCACAGTCTCTGACAGACAACTGCCTTGGGATGCTGAGCTTTGAGATGCTCCCTCCTGATCTTGTCCCTGCATTGCTCCACAGAAGCAATTGATATCCCCACCACCTCTTTCCCTCTCTTGCGTTGCTATTGAAGTCCCTGCAATTCCTGGGGTTTCTTTTCATGAGGCTTGGTTCAGACGCTTGGACTTCTAAGCTATGCAAATGCATCCGCCAGTGAAACTAAAGCAATCTTTGTTGCTTCTCAAAAGACTCCTCCACAGAGTCCTTTATCAATTCTCTTGGATCAGGACCTTCACATTTCCCACCGTAATGAGATAACATTACTCGCGTTCTCTCTCTGACGTTATCTCTCTCTCTGTCGTTATCCTTCTCTCTCTTTCTCTCTGTCCCTGTCGATCTGTCATTAAATGTTATTTGTCACATGCGCCGATTACAACAGGTGTAAACTTTACCGTGAAATGCTTAGTTACGAGCCCTTTCCCAACAATGCAGAGTTAAAAAGTAAGATGTCTCTCTTTTTTCTGTCATTATCATTCTCTCCCTTTCCCCCTCTCTCTATATCTCTCCCATCTCTTTTTCTCTCTCCCTTCTTTATCTCCCTTCCTCCCTCTCTGATTTATTTTAATTTGAATGGCCTTATTTCTATTACAGCATATTGGATGATTGTCATTCATTTTCCATTCACCCAGTTTAATGTAACGTTGATAGGTTTAGACTACTACATGACACTCACATTTTCCCTATTCCCATCATGAAGTTGCTACAACCTGGTCTATGAATAAAAGTTTACAATGTAGGTGAACAGGTCGAGATAATTTTAAATAATCAGGGTCACAGACAGTGACACATTCAATACCGCCTTGCACACTCTTGCCTGTATCTAGCTGATCTAGGTTGTAATCATTAGTCCAACAGTTGTAAATGAGAGTTTATATTGGACAAATTCAGGTATGTTCAGCCCCGTTTCATTCCGTTTGCTTCCAGTTGCTTCCGTTTAAGAAACGTTTTTGAACAGAATTGGCGGAATGAATACACCCTTGATCACACGCAAACACAGTTCACTTTCATAGCAGCCACATAAAAACAGCATGATCACTTTACTAGTTGTATATATAATTCCTTCTCGCAACTATCTACACGTTCTCCTCCTCTCACCTTTTCCCTTCGCTTGTGGACTTCAGTGCACAACACATCAGCTGTCTGTGACCAGGCAAAAAACCTTTCCAAGCCAAACCTTCATATCATGTCCGCTAACAGCTACACACAGCCTACATCATTGTCACGTCATAGTCAACATAGCTACTAGAACTAACGCGTTAGTAAACCCGCTACAATCATGCAGTACAGTGTACAGTCAGAAAGCAGTTTAGCAGTTACACCGGCTGCCCCGGTGGCAATAAATGAATGAAACCAAAAGCTTACCTTGCCTTGGAAGAGTTCCAGTGTTGGATAGCCATAGCCAGCTAGCTAACATAGCATCCCTCTCTGTTTGTACTGTYTAAGTCTATGGAAGGGGATGAAAACCATGAGCCTCTGACTACACCATGGTGCTACCCTACAGAGTGCTGCTGAGGCTACTGTAGACCTTCATTGCAAAACAGTGTGTTTTAATCAATTATTTGGTGACATTTTTTTATGTTTCACAATTTATATTTTTATGAAATTCACTGAGGAGGATGGTCCTTCCATTCCTCCTCTCAGGAGCCTCCACTGGTCTATACCCTTGGTGGGGCCTCAGATTGCTACTACTCTCTCATGCTGGGGAACTTACTCACACAGAATGTCAGCTCTCATAGAAGCCAGTCTTAGGAGATGACTGTGATCTGCAGTGCTGGGAATGCAGGATCCAGATAGCTACCAGTTCATACCTGATATTGCTTCTAGTCCCTCATCTGATGTGAAAGTTACTCATACTGAATGTCAGCTCACCCAAGACCCAGTCTTTGGAGTGTTCCCTCAGTATATTGTTGGAAAAACAGAAGCTCGGTAACAGCCAATCCATACATGACATGGTAGTCCGTATGTACTTAAAATTGAACTAGTACCTTACCTCTGTAACTTACTCATAAAGAATTCCATTCTCATAAGACCAATTCTAAGGAGAGTTCTGTGAAATGCTTATACATTTTTGACAGGCCTTTTCATATGCTTATAACAATCTATATAGAGCAATCTCATTTGAATGGCAATCCAATGCCAATACTATACTTCACTCCAACAAACTCTACACATGCCTTTCACGTGCTTATAACAGGTATCATCTTCATAAAGCAATGTCATATGAATGTCAAATCAATACAAAGACTGGTACGACAGTTATTCACTCAGCTATACGCTGAATAGATTCACATCTTAATGAACAGTGGAGATCAAATAGAATTGTAAATGCAGTCTAGCCATGCCCATATCATTATGGTGATAGTAGCTTTTTGTTGCATCTGAAATCCCTCTTCTGCCCCCTTTAATGTATTATTCTGAATGGAGATGTCTGTACAAACCTGAACTGTCAGGGACTGCATTTAAACACTTACACTTACAAATCACAGAGAGACAGAGAGTTGATCTCAGGAGGTAGCTAAGTTAGTGTAACAGGGACACAGGACACCCTGTTAGTGATGCTGGAGAAACGCAGGGAGTGGATTAGATGACTCAAACGGCGCCACACAGCCTTCGACTGACTGTCACTCCTCCGGCCCACACAGGCATTCTAAGTGCTGCTCCTGTGAAGTGATGTCTGTTGTCATGGTGACGCTAGGCAAGGCACCACACTCCTATTCTCACATCCCCTGACTTCCCCTTGTTGCCTCGTTCCCTTACTCGTTCCTTCTCTCTCTCCACCTCTCTCTCTCTCTCTCTCTCTCTCTCTCTCCGTTGCTCTCTATCGCTTGCTGTTGCATGGCAAGGAATCAATCGCTGAAACAAATGTGAAGTGATTGCGGCCTGAAAGCTCCTCGCAGCAGCAGCCTCCCACATGTGCATTAGCACAAGAGATTGCAGAGAGAGAGAGAGAGAGAGAGAGAGAGAGAGAGAGAGAGAGAGAGAGAGAGAGAGAGAGAGAGAGAGAGAGAGAGAGAGAGAGAGAGAGAGAGAGAGAGAGAGAGAGAGAGAGCAGAAAAAGCGAGAGAGCAGAAAAAGAGAGAGAGAGAGAGAGAGAGAGAGAGAGCAGAAAGAGAGAGGAGAAAAAGAGAGAGAGAGAGAGAGCAGAAAAAGAGAGAGAGAGAGAGAGAGCAGAAAAAGAGAGAGAGAGAGAGAGCAGAAAAAGAGAGGGGGAGCGGCCTCACCTCCATGTAATTCTTAGTGAGGCGACTGGGGGAAGAGGAAAAGGGCTACTTATCTCTGTAGCGAGTAATGTTTAAGTACTCTGACAAGCAGGAACAGTGGCGAGGTAAGCTTGTTGACAATGATGCCTTCAGTAGTGTGCCCCCTTCAAACCCCAATGAGAAATAGCTCAGACGGCAGGGTGTTTCACACTGCAACCATCTCTCTCACTCTCTCTCTCCATTACACAGATATAKATTTAATGGCAAACACACACACACACACTCTCTACATGCACTGTGGCAGATTCACTCACACAGGTCACGGTGTGGTGTGTGTGTATTATTTATGTAGAGCACTGCTTTCTGATGTAGCAAGATAGACATATTCATGGAGCGTTCATTGTATGATTTATTGCAGCATTCATTTGTTGATTCATTCACACATCAAACAGTCACTCAGAGACAGGAAGCATGATTCAGAATTTGTCACAGGCTCCCAGCTCCTCTCATGAGTGTCTGTGAATGATTGTTTTTTAACCTTTATTTAACTAGGCAAGTCAGTTAAGAACACATTCTTATTTTACATTGACAGCCTACCCCTGCCAAACCCTCCCCTAACCCTGGACAATGCTGGGCCAATTTTGCGCCGGCCTATGGGACTCCCGATCACGGCCGGTTGTGATACAGCCCGGGATGGAACCAGGGACTGTAGTGACGCCTCTAGCACTGAGATGCAGTGCCTTAGACCGCTGTGCCACTCGGGAACCCATGTGATGGAGGTCTACTAACTGCACGCTCTAAAATGGCACTTTGATATGTTTGTTTGATACTCTGTATTCACCACTGCCAAATATAGGCCTAATACACTACTTGCATGATCTAAAATGGCTTCTCTTCTTTTTGTGTGACAAACCCACTTTGTTCCTAACCTCAGTTTTTCCCAGAAGGCATTTCTCTCTTGGGGATATCCTCAGCACCTAATTAGGAGAATGGAACACTGCAGGGAAGCGAGAGAACTCTATAGGTTCATATGGCACACTTACTTCATTGACAATTCACCAGCACTAGACAAGGAGCAATTCCTAAATGGAGTCACAATTCTTACAATTGTCACGGACCTACAAAGGTCTGTATACAATCAAATTTTATTAACTGTATCGTCGTATATCTATAGAAGTTAGTGCATCTGTTAATTATTTATTTTGAGGACCTATATTGTTAACATACGGTGTTATGATGCTTATACACAGTGAATAAGAAACCTTCAAATAAAAGTGTTTTAGTGTTCCAATAGAAAATCCTTACCAAAGGGTTTGATGTCAAACAATAGCTTACCCAACGGAAAATTACTATTTTTTCAACCACTATCTACAGCTTGGCATTAATATTTAATGTCACATCTTTCGTTGTGAGTAGGGAGAGGAACAAAATCGGATGTGATTTAAGCAATACATTTTGTCACCTGGTGACAGAGGAGGATGATGGATTTTTATTTTCTTCCTCATTCCTCTCAGAAGGAAGGGACAATACTTACAAAACTAGGCTCACCCCACCCTGGGTACAGACCCATACAGATAGATACACTTACAGCTGTGGTTTCAAGGCTGGTCGTAGGCAGGCAGCAGTATTGAATGGCTGATGATATTTGAATGCCAATGTCTGAATAGCAATGAGGAGACAGAAGTAGTCAGACAACATGGTCTGGAGACGGAGAGGAGGACGTTCTTTTCTCTTGGTGCTGTAGGTAACCTTGCTTCCGTATTTATTATGCCTTTTTCTATTCTTGCATGTGTCTTTAGAAACCCGTTCACTTAAACCACAATATACTGTTGGAGCTTGTGTAGTTTGGTTCACCAGCCGGATCTCTCTAGCAATTAGCCCGGGGACTAGGTTAGGCCTTGTGTATTGTAATATTGTAAGAAAAATGTATTCATTTAAGTGTAAGGCTGCCTCCAAATGGCACCATTTTCACTACATAGTGTACTATGGGCCCTGGTCAAAAGTTGTGCAGTATATAGGGAATAGGGTTCCATTTGGGATGCACAAACTGTTTTAGTTACTGCTATCTCTGTCGTGTTGTTGGTGTTTAATGCTTTGTGCCTGGCTGTCATCAGGCCCATTAGCATATTTACCAGGCTGTGCGGTGAGCCACCATGGAGAGAGAGAACGGCGACTTCACACTGGATCATAAACCTGTCTATCAGCACAACTGTAGAGATGGAGGAGAGAGGGAGAAAGAGGGAGGGAGGGAGCGGAGAGCCTGAAAACAAAAACGAAATCAATAAATGATGCAAAACAACAACGGTGTCATGGAGAAGATAATAGAGAAACAGACGAAGAAGGGATGAAGATGTAGAAGAAGAGATGAGAGAAGTAGAGAGAGGGGAAAAGAGAGAAGAAGAGGGAGATGAAGAGACAGAAAAAGAGCGAGAAGAGGAGGTAAAATGAGAGATAAGAGATGTTCTCTTACAGCGTGAATTTAAAATGGATTTAATTAAGATCGTTTGTCACTGGCCTACACACAATACCCCATAAATTCAAAATTAAATCTTCTTTTTCGATTATTAAAAAAAAAAAATGTACAAGTGAATTAAAAATGAATAGCTGAAATGTATTGAGTCAATAAGTACTCAACCCCTTTGTTATGGAAAGCCTTAATAAGTTCAGAAGTAAACATTTGCTTAACAAGTCACATAATAAATTGGAAGAGAGAGAAGAAAAGAGAAGACGACAGAAGAAGAGAGAAGAAGAGAGACAAATAGATAGTAGAAGAGAAAGAAGGAAAGAGAGAAGAAGAGATAAAAGAAGAGAGCAAAGAAGAGAGAGAAGAAGACAGAGAAGAAGACAGAGATAAAGATTTAAGATAGAAGACGGGAAAGAAAAGAAGAGAGAAGAAGAGATATTATAGAAGAAGCAATAGAGAAAACGAGAGATGAGAGAAGAAAAGATAGACGAAGAGATAGAAGAAGAGAAAACAAGATAGAAGAAGAGATAGAAGAATAGAGAGAAGAAGAGATTGAAACACAAATTGAACCACAAAGACCAGGGAGGTTTTCCATAATTCTATCCTCCTGATTCCTGCTTASAAGCAAAAATTAAAGCAGTGACTCTGTGGTCAGAAAGTGGTCAGATGAAGCAGATACTAAACTACAGGACTGTTTTGCTAGCACAGATTGGAATATGTTCCGGGATTCTTCCGATGGCATTGAGGAGTACACACAGGCTTTATCAATAAGTGCATCGAGGACGTCGTCCCCACAGTGACTGTACGTACATATCCCAACCAGAAGCCGCTTTCAAGGAGCGGGACTCTAACCCGGCAGCTTATAAGAAATCCTGCCATGCCCCTGATGAACCATCAAACAGGAAAAAGTATCAATACAGGACTAAGATCGAATCGTACTACACCGGCTCCTATGCTCGTCGGATGTGGCAGGGCTTGCAAACTATTACAGACTACTAAGGGAAGCACAGCCGAGAGCTGCCCAGTGACACGAGCGTACCAGACGAGCTCAATAACTTCTATGCACGCTTCAAGGCAAGTAACACTGAAACATACATAAGAGCATCAGCTGTTCTGGACAACTGTGTGATCACACTCTACGCAGCCGATGTGAGTAAGACCTTTAAACAGGTCAACATTCAGATTCAGACAGATTACCAGGATGTCTACGCCGAGCATGAGCTGACCAACTGGCAAGTGTCTTCAATTACATTTTCAACCTCTCCCTGTCTGTCTGTAATACCAACATGTTTCAAGCAGATCATCATAGTCCCTGTGCCCAAGAACACTAAGGTATCCAGCCTAAATGACTACCAACCCGTGGCACTCACGTCTGTAGCCATGAAATGCTTTGAAAGGCTGGTCATGGCTCACATCAGCACCTTATCCCAGAAACCCTAGACCCACTCCAATTCGCATACCGCCGCAACAGATCCACAGACGATGCAATCTCTATTGCACTCCACATTGCCCTGTCACACCTGGACAATTGGAACACCTATGTGAGAATGCTAATCATTGACTACAGCTCAGCATTCAACACCATAGTGCCCTGAAAGTTCATCACTAAGCTAAGGACCCTGGGACTAAACACCTCCCTCTGCAACTGGATCCTGAACTTCCTGATGGGCTGCTCCCAGGTGGTAAGGGTAGGTAACAACACATCCACCACGCTGATCCTCAGCACAGGGGCCCCTCAGGGGTGCGTGCTCAGTCCCCTCCTGTACTCCCTGTTCACTGACTGCACAGCCAGACATGACTCCAACACCATTATTAAGTTTGCTGATGACACAACAGTGGTAGGCCTGATCATAGACAATGATGAGACAGCCTATTGGGAGGAGGTCAGAGACCTGATCGTGTGGTGCAAGGACAACAACTTCTCCCTCAACGTGATCAAGACAAAGGAGCTGAGGACCGAGCACGCCCACATTCTCATCGATGGGGCTGCAATGGAGCAGGTTGAGAGCTTCAAGTTCCTTGGTGTCCACATCACCAACAAACTAACATGGTCCAAGCACACCAAGACAGTCGTGAAAAGGGCACGACAAAATCTATTCACCCTTAGGAGACTGAAAAGTTTTGGCATGGGTCCTCAGATCCTCAAAAGGTTTTACAGCTGTACCATCGAGTGCATCCTGACGGGTTGCATCACTGCCTGGTATTGCAACTGCTCGGCCTCCGACCACAAGGTACGACAGAGTGTAGTGCGTACGGCCCAGTACATCACTGGGGCCAAGCTTCCTGACATCCAGGACCTCTATACCAGGCGGTGTCAGAGAATGGCCCTAAAAATGGTCAAAGTCTCCAGCCACCATAGTCATAGAKTGTTCTCTCTGATACCGCATGGCAAGCGGTACCGGAGCGCCAAGTCTATGCCCAAGGGGGCTTCTAAACAGCTTCTACCCCCAAGCCATGAGACTCCTGAACAGCTAATCAAATGGCTACCCAGACTATTTGCATTGTCCCCCCCCCCCTTCTACGCTGCTGCTACTCTCTGTTATTATCTTTGCATAGTCACTGTAATAACTCTACCTACATGTACATACTACCTTAATTACCTCTACACCGGTGCTTCCGCACATTGACTCTGTACCGGTACCCCCTGTATATAGCCACACTATTGTTATTTACTGCTGCTCTTTAATTATTTGTTATTCTTATCTCTTATTTTCTTAAAACTGCATTGTTGGTTAAGGGCTTGTAAGTAAGCATTTCACTGTAAGGTCTACACCTGTTGTATTTGGCGCATGTGACAAATACAAATTGATTAGATTTTTTAGAGGGAAAAGAAGAAAGCCTGTACAGAATAAAAAGTGCAACAAGGCACTAAAATAATACTGCAATTCATGTAAAAAGCWATTCACTTTTTGGCCTGAATAGAAAGTGTTACTGTATGTTAGGGGCAAATCCAATACAACACATTACTGAGTAACACTCTCCATATTTTCAAGCATAGTGGTGGCTGCATGATGTTATGGGTATGCTTGTAATCGTTGAGGACTGGTGAGTTTTTCAGGATAAAAAAATAAACGGAATGCAGCTAAGCAGAMGCAAAATCCTAGAGGAAAACCTGGTTTAGTCTGCTTTCCACCAGACACTGGGAGACACAAGGCCAAATATACACTGGAGTTGCTTACTAAGAAAACAGTGAATGTTCCTGAGTGTCCGAGTTACAGTTTTGATTTAAATCTCCTTGAAAATGTATGGCAAGACTTGAAAATGCTTGTCTAGCAATAATCAACAACCAATTTGACAGAGCTTGAAGAAAAATAATGAGCAAATATTGTACATTCTAGGGGTGCAAAGCTCTTATGAGATATTTCTGCATTTTATTTTCAATAATTTTGCAAACATTTCTAAAACCCAGATTTCACATGTCATTATGGGTTATTGTGTGTAGAAGGGTGAAACATGTTTTTTTTTGTCAATGTGGAATTCAGGCTGCACCACAACAACATGTGGAATAAGTCAAAGGATATCAATAATTTCTGAATGGATAGAAGAAGAGATAGAAGAAGAGAGAGAAGGACTGAGAAGAAGTGATAGAATAGAAGAAGCAATAGAGGAAATGAGAGAAGAGATAGAAGAGAGGGGAGAAGAGATTGCAGAAGAGATATAAGAAGAGAGAAAAAAGAGATATGAGAAGAGATAGAAGAAGAGAGGGGACGAGATAGAAGAAGAGACATAAGAAGAGAGAAAAAGAGATATAAGAAGAGAGAAAAAGAGATAGAAGAAGAGAGGCGAGAAGAGATAGAAGAAGAGATGGGAGAAGAGAGAAAAAGAGATAGAAGAAGAGATAGAAGAAGAGAGGGGAGGAGAGATAGAAGAAGATAGGGGATAAGAGATAGAAGAGAGAAAATATATAGAAAATGAGATATAAGAAGAGAGGGGAGAAGAGAGGGGAGAAAAGATAGAAGAAGAGAGGGGAGAAGAGATAGAAGAAAATATAGAAGAAGAGAGAAAAAGAGAGGGGAGAAGAGATAGAAAATATAGAAGTGTTAGAAGAAGAGATAGAAGAAGAGTTGGAAGAAAATATAGAAGAAGAGAGGGGAGAAGAGATAGAAGAGATTGAAGAAGAAAAGAAAGAGAAGCGGTACATTGATTCAAGATTGATAGACAGAGAGGGAGAGCTGGAAGAGAGAGAATGAGAGACAGAGAAAAAGAGAGAGCCTCCGAAATGGAGAGTGTTTTCACTGACTGGACTAGAGAGGAATAGAGACCTGTCAACACAAGATCTTAGTGTCTACAACAGCTGCCCACAACAAACCTCCCTTTAAACACACACACACACACACACACACACACACACACACACACACACACACACACACACACAGACAATAACAGCAGAAAATGTGTCACCCATCTACATACAATACCCCATAATTTTGTTCTGCTTTTTTGGAATTGTTAGATTACATGTTAGATATTGCTGCACTGTCGGGAACTAGAGGCACAAGCATTTTGCTACACTCGTAATAACATCTGTTAACCATGTGTATGTGACTAATAAAATGTGATTTGATTTGAATGACACAATGTCGATGTCACCCTCCTCTTTTTCGTTTTCTCTCACTTTCCCTAATCTCTCTCTCCTCCGTCTCCCTTGCAATCTCTCTTTCTCTATGTCCGTCTCTCTCCATCTCTCCCCCTCTATCTCCATCTCTCCCCCTCTATCTCTCTTTCTATCTGCCTCTTCCTGGAGTGTTTGGAGTCTGTGCGTTCAAAGCTGAGGCCTCAGGGGCCAAATTCTGCAGCCTCAGAGAATGGCACTGGCCTCCTTTTGGGAAGCTAGCCTGTAGCCTCCACTCCTCAACCCAAGGGATGCTTAGCTTTAGGATGAGGTTGGTCCAGATTCTGGCTTTGTTTCACCAATCACAAATCATCTGTCCATATCTGTAAGAGACGTAGCTTAGCTACCATTTAGCCGAGGTTCACTGGTTGTAGTTGGTAGTGTTGGTTTGTGCTGTGAATGTCCATTGTATCTCTAGCTTTCTAAGTTATATTTTTACTCTGATGTTATTAGTAAAAATATTGTATGATTGTATTGTGTGGGGAAACGATCCTTCCAGCACCAATGTGTATATCTCCTTACCCTCTGCTCCTTTCCCAGCTACAATGTGACTGTGTATTAAATGTGTGTTGCAGTAATGGTGCTCGTGACCCTCTCTTCATCAACTTACATTTTAGGAAATAAGAATCTGTGATAATTAGATAAGTACCACAAAATCAATTCAACAGTAATACCTGGAAATGATTTGCTAAGGCTTCCTCTTGTGATGAGGGAGGGGAAATGATTAAAAGTATGGAATCTATGAATCTCTGAGGGGAATATTATTCCCAGTTCTGTAGATCCAGTATGATATTTCTTAAATTCGTTTTGATTCACACACCAGATAGATGCAGTGAAATGTATTGTTTTACTGTGTCAGTCAGAGTACTATGACACACCTGGAGCAAATTAAGGTTAAGTACCTTGCTCAAGGGCACATCAGCAGATTTTTCACCTTGTTGACTCAGGTATTCAAACCAACGACCTTTTGGCCCAACTAACCGCTAGGCTACCAGCCGCCTTAAACTCTCCGTTGTATCACAATCAAGCCTAGCTGTTAAGAGCATTGTGCCAGTAACTGAAAGGTTGCTGGTTCGAATCCCTGAGCTGACTAAGTGCCCTTGAGCAGGCCCTAATTTATCCTGTAAGTGGCTCTGGATAGGAGCGTCTGCTAAATGACTAACATGTAAATGTTGTATATCAGTTGTACCACCAGAGTGTATACAGGGTCTACGAGCCACGTGATGCATAGTGCCCTCATTTAATCTCATTATACAGGTTTCTTACAACTACCTGTTTAAATGTGTAGTATATAGCCTACTGTAAATAGCCTATCTAATATCTTGATGATACACACTGCAGGTGGCCAGGATGTGTAACCATTGGTTTTACTGCTATAAAACAGGATGTTCTATATTAGTAGTTTTCTATGTGCCTCATGCATAGGGCCAGGCGTTTTGGTTGTTTTGCTATATGAATCATGATCCAAAACATCCAGAACGCCTGGCCCTACTCATATTAACAAGACATGTACTGGAAATCTAGTTAATGGATTCAAAGAAAGCTATTCCATTAGCAACCTAGGTAGTCAAACATGGACCAGGACCTCCTTTCCAGCTCTGGGTAGGGAACGACCAATGGGTGGGTTTCCCTGTGGGTCCTGCTTTTTCTTTCACATTCATGGACTTATTAACACTAAAGATAACAATTACATCATTAAAAATACATGTATTTATCTTTTAACAATGGTTACACTACCTATTCTATTTTGAAAGGCCTAAGCTCACCTATTAAATGTTCCAGCTGTCTTGATATCTTAGCAAGAAACCATCTCGATATAGCAATGCTTCAAGAAACACACCTGCCTCAAAAGGACACGCATAGATTAGAGAACAATTTGTACAAACTGGCTGCTTTTTCATCAGCACCAAACAAAACTAAAGGTGGAATCAAAAGGATACATGAGAAACTCAAAATTACTATCGTGGGTGAAGGTGAAGACCAAGAAGGCAGAATTATTTTCCTTAAATGTATCCATCATGGAAATAAAATTGCCTTTATTAATGTGAATGCTCCAAATGTATATGATCCTATGCGTTTTGATTCTTTGAACAGCATAGTGTTAGAAGTAACTGAATTCCATCTGGTTATTGGGACAGATATGAATGCCATGTTGGACATGTGGGACAAATCTAATATTTAAAAAATCTAACGTACTTCAATCCACACGCAACCAAGACTCTCTAGTATATACTCCATGATTACAACCTCGTTGATGCTTGACGAGCACATAATCCTAAAGCAAAAGTGTACAATTTCTACTCACACAGGCATAAATCATGCTCACGAATCGATTTTATACTATTATCTACATCTCTATTTTCTTTAATCAAGAAAACAGAAATTCAGCACATGAGCTTGTCTGACCACCACGCTTACTACTGCCAACTTCAAATTTCAGAATCTCCTAAAAAAAGCCACAAGATGACATTTCAACGTTTCATCACAACAAAATCCTACATTCCATGATAAGTTTGAAATTGAACTAAATTCATTCATAATGATCCATACAAATTCAGTCGATGACCCCCTGATTCTATTACATGCCACCCAAGGTTTTATTATAAATCATGCAACTGCATTTGCATCTGGGTTGAATAAATCACAATTAAAGAAGCTGTTGTTAACTGTGTTAGAACATTCTCAACAAACACTCTTTCAGACCAGGTTGCTKGTACACTTTCCAAAGTCAACACAGAATTACATTTATTGATAAGACAGAGAGGAGAATTTGCCAGCCATCGAGTAAGACTCAACCATTACTTCCATGGTAATCGTCCCAGTCTTTTACAGTAATGATCAATTAGCTGATACAGCAACTTTTGATTCTGAAACAGGGAAAATTACTGTCAGAATCCAAATTAATCAATCAAAGATTCTCCCGCTGTACACCTCTGATTGTAAATCCACACCAAGCCAGACTAAGTCATTTCTAAAATAATAAAGAACTCCTCTTCTCTCAACAGAGGAAGCCACCTCGCTGGGAGCCCAAATCTTTCTCAATTAACTCAAAAGCGCATTGGATATCATGAATAAAGGAAAATCACCTGGATGGGACAGTATTCCTTCTGTTTATTTAAAATATTGGAATCAATTAGGTCCCCTATTGCCCTAAATTATTAATACAGCCATTCATGTGAATACAGCACTAATTTATGTGTTCTCATTATCGCCCCCTATCTTTGATAAACACAGATTTTAAACTGTTTTCCAAAATGTTGCTGTCCCGTCTTGAGACTTACTTAACCAAATTGATTCACACGGACCAAGGTAGGTTTATTAAAAAGCATTTATCCCTGGACAACCTCRGCTGACTATTACATATCTTAGATGCTTCATCAGAAACAACAGCTCCTTGGGTTGTATTTTCTCTCGATGCAGAATAAGCTTTTGATAGACTAGAATGGTCGTATCTCTGGTTTGTCTTGGAACATATGGGAATTGGCTCTAATTGCATTAATATGATTAAAATACTCTATGCCAGTCCCTCAGCCATAGTTATAACAGGCAATATCTGCTCTGCTACTTTCAGAATCACTAGAAGCAGCAGACAAGGTGATCCAATTTCACATCTGCTATTGTTATTGTCCATTGAATCCCTGGCCCAGGCAATTTGTCAATTGAAGGAAATAACACACATTTCTCTCAAATCTACTGATCACTTAATGTCATTATTTGCAGATTATATTTTATTATTTCTAGACAATGTATCTCAATCGCTCCAAAGCACATTGAAGATTATAGATAAATTCAGTTTAATCTCAAATTATTAAATGAATCTAACCAAATGAGCCCTACTGCTTCTCAAGACCCCAATGGAGGACTCCATCTCTACTGAATACCAATCTTTTCCCATTTTAAATATTTCCTTCTATAGATAAACCATTGCCACACTCCTAGAAAAAAAGGATATATCTAGAACCCAAAATGGTTCTTCAGCTGTCCCCATAGGAGAACCCTTTAAATAACCCTTTTTGGTTCCAGGTAGAACCCTTTTGTATTTCATGTAGGACCCTTTCCAGAGAGAATTCTACACGGAGCCCAAAATCATTCTATGTGGAACGAAAAAGGGTTATCCTATGGGGGCACCCGAATAACCTTTTTGGAACCCCATTTCTAAGGGTGCAMAAACTTTAACAGAATGCTCAAATCAATTCAATCCAACCTCAGTAGATATTATCCCAGTTGCATTAACCGGCAGAAAATCTATTGTCAAATGAATATATTGCCATGGCTGAATTTATGTTGTTCAATGTGTCCCTCTTCTGGCTATTGGGATAAAATTCATAATGCAGTTTCAAAATGTATATTGCAAGGTAAACGATCCTGGCTGAAATGAACAACTCTACAAGGAGCGAAAGACATAGGAGGACTGTCGATACCAAACTTGAAGCTGTATTTCCAGGCACTAGAATTTCACCCCATCCTAAATTAGTTTAGACATGATTGTTCTGCCCCCTGAGTATAGAGAGAAATACGGTGTATCCTATTGCCCTGGAAGAGATGGTCTTCACTGATACAGTGCATTGGGAAAGTATTCAGACCCTTATTTCTTTTCCACATTTTGTTAAGTTACTGTGTTATTCTAAAATGGATTAAATAAAAACAATTCATCATCAATATACACACAATACCCCATAAAGACAAAAAGAAAACAGGTTTTTAGACATTTTTTGCAAATGTATTAAAAATAAAAACATTTAAATACGTATTCAGACCCTTTGCTATGAGACTCAAAATTAAGCTCTACAACTTGATTGGAGTCCACCTGTGGTAAATTTATTTGATTGGACATGATTTGGAAAGGCACAAATCTGTCTATATAAGGTCCCATAGTTGACAGTGCATGTCAGAGCAAAAACCAAGGCATGAGTTTGAAGGAATTGTCCATAGAGCTTCGAGACAGGATTGTGTAGGCACAGATCTGGGGAAGTGCATCATTGAAGGTCCCCAAGAAGACAGTGGCCTCCATCATTATTAAATTAAGTTTGGAACCACCAAGACTCTTCCTAGAGCTGTCTGCCCGGCCAAACTGAGCAATCGGGGGAGAAGGGCCTTGGCCAGGAAGGTGGCCAAGAACCCGATGGACACTCTGACTGAGCTCCAGAGTTCCTCAGTGGTGATGGGAGAACCTTCCAGAAGGACAACCATCTCTACAGCACTCCACCAATCAGGCCTTTATGGTAGAGTGGCCGGACGGAAGCAACTCCTCAGTAAAAGGCACATGACAGCCCGCTTGGAGTTTGCCAAAAGGCACCTAAAGGACTCTCAGACCATGATAAATAAAATTCTCTGGTCTGATGAAACCAAGATTGAACTCATTGGCCTGAAAGCGAAGTGTTTCGTCTGGAGGAAACCTGGCACCATCCCTGGTGGCAGCATCATGCTGTGGGGATGTTTTTCAGCGGCAGGGATTGGGAGACTAGTAAGGTTTGAGTAAAAGATGAACGGAGCAAAGTACAGAGAGATCGTTGATGAAAACCTGCTCCAGAGCACTCAGCACCTCAGACCTGGARGAAGGTTAACCTTCCAACAGGACAAGGACCCGAAGCACACAGCCAAGACAATGCAGTAGTGGCTTCGGAAAAAGTCTTTGAATGTCCTTAAGTGGAATTGCCTGAGCCCGGACTTGAACCCGATCGAACATCTCAGGAGAGACCTGAAAATAGCTGTGCTGCAATGCTCCCCATTCAACCTGACAGAGCTTGAGAGGATCTGTGGAGAAGAATGGGAGAAATTCCCCAAATACAGGTGTGCCAAGCTTGTAACATCATACCCAAGAAGACTCAAGGCTGTAATCGGCTGCCGAAGGTGCTTCAACAAAGTACTGAGTAAAGGGTCTGAATAATTATGTAAATTAAATATTTCTGGGGTACATTACATACCTTTGCAAAAAATTCTAAAAACCAATTTTTGCTTTGTCAAAATACGCTTTGGTCCTATTATTGCTCATACCATTTCTATTTAGCACTAAATTTAAAAACAAATTAACTGCGAATCAAAATGGCATGCCCATAATGCCTTACGATCTTTTTGCATCCCCCAATGTTCCAAATGTGGAATCTGTAACCTTACCGATATCATGGACATTAATGGTTTGAGAACATTTCAATATTTGAAAGATACATACACATTACCAGTCAACTCCTTTTTTCTATATTTACAACTTAGGTCAGCTATGCTGGCCTATGGAGTCTCTTGGGAAACCCAACTACCGAAATGTCCAATGATGGGATTTATAAATACATAATCTGCGTTCACAAAAGGACTGCTTACTATAATATATAAACAGCTTTTGGAAATCTCATATTCTGAGCTAGCCATTAAAAAGTATGGTCCACAGATCTAATTGATTTCAAACCATCCTTTAACTGGAACATAATCTGTAAAAATGTGGCTTTGGCATCCAATTATCCTAACCACTCATTAATACATTTTAAGTATTTTCACAGACATTATTTAAAACTAAGGGAACATTTTACAATGAATTTGGCCCCAACTCCCAGAACCCAACTGTTGACTGTTTCCCCTAAATCAGGCATATTCCTTCATATGATGTGGGAGTTCCTTGCAGTTAAATGCTTCTGAGGCAAAGTTCCAAAATGAATTTAGAAGTGGATCAATTTCAATATCTATTGCTTTCCATCTATTATGTTACTTAATGATGTTAGCTCCTTGAATCTCTCAATCAGAGAAGATTACTGCTGGCACTGCCACACAAAAAAAAGATGTTGGCTCTTAGATGGCAACCACCTCACTTTCTCCCATTTAATCAGCTACTTTTAGAAGTTAGGTGAGGTGGGAAGCATGGTTTCCGAGTGGGGAGGGAGAATTTTTTATTTATTTATTTATTTATTTATTTGTCACCTTTATTTAACCAGGTAGGCAAATTGAGAACACGTTCTCATTTACAATTGCGACCTGGCCAAGATAAAGCAAAGCAGTTCGACACATACAACAACACATAGTTACACATGGAGTAAAACAAACATACAGTCAATAATACAGTGAAAAATAAGTCTATATACAATGTGAGCAAGTGAGGTGAGATAAGGGAGGTGAAGGCAAACAAA
>NW_019942552.1:686118-703303 GCF_002910315.2 Salvelinus sp. IW2-2015 | reverse complement strand
TTACGCTGAGGAGGAGGCAAAGAGAGAGAATGAGACTGCCAGAGGCCCGGACAACAGACCCTCTGATTTGACACACTGAACTCGATCAGAGAAGTAGTTGGTGAACCAGGCGAGGCAATCATTAGAGAAACCAAGGCTGTCGAGTCTGCCGATGAGGATGTGGTCATTGACAGAGTCAAAAGCCTTGGCCAGGTCAATGAATACGGTGCACAGTATTGTTTCCTATCGCTGGCGGTTAAGATATCGTTTATGACCTTGCAGCGTGGCTGAGGGTGCACCATGACCAGCTCTGAACCAGATTGCATAGCGGAGAGGTATGGTGGGATTCGAAATGGTCGGTAATCTGTTTGTTGACTTGGCTTTCGAAGACCTTAGAAAGCAGGGTAGGATAGATATAGGTCTGTAGCTGTTAGGGTCAAGAGTGTCCCCCCCTTTGAAGAGGGGGATAACCGCAGCTGCTTTCCAATCTTTGGGAATCTCAGACGACACGAAAGAGAGGTTGAAAAGGCTAGTAATAGGGGTGGCAACAATTTCAGCAGATATTTTAGAAAGAAGGGTCCAGATTATCTGGCCCGGCTCATTTGTAAGGGTCCAGATTTTGCAGCTCTTTCAGAACATCAGCTGACTGTATTTGGGGAAAGAGAAATGGGGAAGGCTTGGGCGAGTAGGCAGAGGGGAGGGCAGTGCTGTTGACCGGGTAGGGGTAGCCAGGTGGAAAGCATGGCCAGCCGTAGAAAAAGTGCTTATTGAAATTCTCAATTATAGTGGATTTGTCGGTGGTGACAGTGTTTCCTATCTTCAGTGCAGTTGGAAGCTGGGAGGAGGTGTTCTTTTCTCATGATGACTTTACAGTGTCCCAGAACTTTTTTGAATTTGTGTTGCAGGAAGCAAATTTTGCTTGAAAAAGCTAGCCTTGGCTTTTCTAACTGCCTGTGTATATTGGTTTCTAGCTTCCCTGAAAAGTTGCATATCATACTGGGGCTGTTCGATGCTAATGCAGAACGCCATAGGATGTTTTTCTGTTGGTTAAGGGCAGTCAGGTCAGGAGAGAACCAAGGGCTATTTGTTCCTGGTTCTATATTTCTTGAATGGGGCATGCTTATTAAGATGGTGAGGAAGGCGTTTTAAAAAAATATCCAGGCATCCTCTACTGACGGGATGAGATCAATATCCTTCAGGATACCTCGGCCAGGTCGATTAGAAAGGCCTGCTCGCTGAAGTGTTTCAGGGAGCGTTTGACAGTGATGAGTGGAGGTCGTTTGACCGCTGGACCCATTACGGATGCAGGCAATGAGCAGTGATCGCTGAGATCTTGGTTGAAAACAGCAGAGGTGTATTTGGAGGGCAAGTTGGTTAGGAATGATATCTATGAGGGTACGTGTTTACGAGATTGGGTGGTACTGGTAGGTTCATTGATCATTTTGTGTGAGATTGAGGGCATCAAGCTTAGATTGTAGGATGGCTGGGGTGTTAGCTATGTTCATAATTTAGGTCGCCTAGCAGCACGAGCTCTGAAGATAGATGGGGGGCAATCTAGTTCACATATGGTGTCAGAGCACAGCTGGGGGCAGAGGGTGGTCTATAGCAGGTGGCAACCGGTGAGAGACTTGTTTTTAGAGAGGTGGATTTTAAAAGTAGAAGTTCAAATTGTTGGGAACAGACCTGGATAGTAAAACAGAACTCTGCAGGCAATCTTTGCAGTAGATTAGCAACACCGCCCCTTTGGCGTTCTATCTTGTCTGAAAATCTTGTAGTTGGGGATGAAAATGTCAGAATTTTGGTGGTCTTCTAAGCCAGGCATTCAGACACGGCTAAAACATCCGGGTTGGCAGAGTGTGCTAAAGCAGTGACAAAACAATACTTAGGGAGGATGCTTCTAATGTACATGCATGAAACCAAGGCTATTCGGTTACAGAAGTATCAAAAGAGAGCGCCTGGGGAATAGGAGTGGAGCTAGGTACTGCAGGCTGGATTCACCTCTCTCACCAGAGGAACAGAGGAGGAGTAGGATAAGGGTACGGCTAAAAGCTATGAGAATTGTCGTCTAGAAGTCTAGAACAGAGAGTAAAAGGACGTTTCTGGGGCGATAAATAGCTTCAAGGAATAATGTACAACAAAGTATGGTAGGATGTGAATACGTGGGGTAAACCTAGGTATTGAGTGATGATGAGAGTATTGTCTTCTAGAAACATAATTGAAACCAGGTGAGTCATCGCATATGTGGGTGGTGAACTGAAAGGTTGGATTATGGTATAGTGAGCAGGGCTAGAGGCTCTACAGTGAAATAAGCCAATAAACACTAACCAGAACAGCAATGGACAAGGCATATTTACATTAAGAGAGGCATGCTTAATCGAGTGATCATAAGGGTTCCAGTGAGTAGAGCTTGGTTGGGGTCAGCGGCGATCCAGACAGCTGGCCGGGTAGATGGCTACGGTAGCAAGATAGCATAGGTGGAGGTCTATTTTTAGACACCTGTGCGTTTCCGTCGGTAGATTAGTGGGGTTCCGTGTGGTAGAGGGATCAATCCAATTGGCAAAATAGATATAGTGACCCAAGAAAAAAATTGTCGATATACTTATTCAGATAGCAGCCGATAAGACAGCTAACATTAGCGGGCCCAGATGAGCGTTCAGGTAACGTCGCGACGGAGGTGCCAGTTGGATAACTCCCCCGGGCAGATAACGTTGGCAGTCAGTCGTGAAGGCCGGTGGGCTCCGTATCTCAGCAAAAAATAAAAACGGGTCCGGATAGGTGACTGTACCCAGGAATGGCTGATGGAACTCCTCAGCTGGCTAGCTCCGGAATGATTTAAGTTTGCTCGGGATCGACGTAAGCCAATAGTCACACGGTTTGCAGCTAGCTAGCTGCGAAATCAAGGTGCAAATGTCCAGAGCCTGCGGCTGAAATCGGTGAAACTTGAGAGAAAAAAAGGCCCGTTTGTTGCTCCGGTCCGAGTCGCGTTGCACAAAAGTGCCGGTAGATTATCGAGCTAAAGGAATAGCTGATGACCACAAAACATGGGCAGCTGAAACACCAACGCTAGCCAGCAAACCGGCTAACTTCTGGGCAGCTTCAGATTAGCTTCTGGCTAGCTTTCGGCTAGCTTCTGGTTAGCTTTCTGGCTAGCTTCTGATTAGCCCCTGGCTAGCTTCCACTGTGGATTTTCAGATTTGAGGTAAATAATACTTTTTTTGTAATTGGTGAGGCGGGTTGCAGGAAAGCTTTTGCAGGAAAGCTTTTGTAGTTGAGTTCTTGGATAATAAAATATATAAAAGATGTGTGGTGTAAATAGAAGAAAGGTGTAAATATATATATATACAGGACACGACAATACGAGGACAAAAATGACGTCTGAACTGCTAAGCCATCTTGGAGAAGAAGGAGAATGAAGGAGGAGGAGGAGAATGCTGGTGGGTGGATGGGGACTGAGGGAGGAATGGGTTTGGTTTATTTTTGTATGCATGTATGCATTTAGTTGATTGTTTTTGTACCTGTAACCCCCTTTCTGAAAAAGAAAAATGACAAAACTGAATAAAGAAAAGTGTGATTACCGTTCACTGCTACTACAGACAGACAGGCATGCATTTTGATTCCCAGTTATTAAAAAAAAAAAAAAAGTAGAGTTAAATAGAAATGGTATGAGCAATAATAGGACCAAAGTGTATTTTACATTGTTTGTAAAACACATGTACATACAGTGCATTCAGAAAGTCCACACACACCATACACCAAATGTATGTAAAAAATCTAATGAAATATCACATTTACATAAGTACACTGTACTGCATGATTGTAGTAGGTTTACTAATGTGTTAGTTATAGTAGCTATGTTGTCTGAGGTTAGCTAATATGGTGACAACGATGTAGGCTGTGTGTAGCTGTGTGTAGCTGTGTGTATAGGTTAGCGGTTATGATATGAAGGTTTGGCCTGGAAAGTTTTTTTTTGCATGGTCACAGACAGCTAATGTGTTGTGCATTGAAGTCCACAAGCGAAAGGAAAAGGCGAGAGGAGGAGAGTATGTAGATGCGAGAAGGAATTATATATAACGATTTACATTTATATTTTACATTTGAGTCATTTAGCAGACGCTCTTATCCAGAGCGACTTACAGTAATGAATTTTCATACTTTTTTAAATGTATTTTTTAAAGGGAACATAGCGCTTGATGGTTTTTGTGAATGCACTTGAATTAACTTTCAAAGTTCTTGACATTTTCTGGATCGACTGACCTTCATGTCTTAAAGTATTGAGCTGTTCTTGACATAATATGGACTTGGTGTTTTACCAAATAGGGCTATCTTCTGTACACCACCCATACCTTGTCACAACACAACTGATTGGCTCAAACGTATTAAGAAGGAAAGAAATCTAACAAATTAACTTTTAACAAGGCACAACTGTTAATTGAAATGCATTCCAGATACCTAGTTCACGAAGCTGGTTGAGAGAATGCCAAGAGTGTGCAAAGGGTGGCTACTTTTAAGAATCTCAATAAAAAAAATGTTTTTGATTTGTTTAACAGTTTTTTGGTTACTAAATGATTCCATATGTGTTATTTAATAGTCTTGAAAATAGTAAAAATAAAGTAAAACCTGAGTAGGTGTGTCCAAACTTTTGACTGGTACAGTATGTGTACATGAGTAAGTATGTTTGAGTTAATGTAGTGAGTGCTCAGTAAAGTGCTCTGCTTTATTCACTCCTGACCTCGTTACAGTAAAAAGCCGATAGTCGGTGACCTAATCCCTGCTGTTTGTCTGTCTGATGTGTGTGCGGCATGTGTGTGTATGAGATGTGAGGGAGAAAGCCCAAGGTGCTATGCCTCCTCCTCCTCCTCAACTCCTCCTTATCCCCCTCCACCCCCGCCTGGCTAGAGACCCCACCCCCCCAACCCAGAAAACCCTGGCTTTTTATGAGTTTTATGCAACCTCCCTCACAAAAACAGATCATGGTAGATCTGGTGATAAATTAAAGAGTATAGAGAAGGAAGAACGAAATATCTTTCTCCTACTCAAAGGGAGTGTGGGAGACAGCAGTAGGTCGGCCAACCGGGCTGAGGGTCACCTGCAGCGCGCACACACACACACACACACACACACACACACACACACACACACACACACACACACACACACACACACACACACACACACACACACAGCATGTTCACACACATGCTGATGTTCATGAGGTGACGTCAGTTACCTATAGGCCTCGGCAGCAGGAAGAGGCGGATCTCAGTGTGTGTGTGTGTGTACATGCGAGCATGGGTGTATCGCAGTGGCAGTTGGTGCCATTTAAGATGAGGGAGGATAATTATTTATTTTTTAAGCATGGCCTTATTTCTATTACAGCATATTTGATGAATGTCATTCATATTACATCCACCCAGCTCAAAGTAACATCGATTGGTTTAGGCTACTACATCATAATCTAATTTCCCTATACCCAGCATGACATTGCTACAACCTAGCCTATGAATGAAAGTTTATAACATACTGTAGGTCGAGTTAAATTTTTGTAATCAAGGTGATACACTCCTGATCACATGCAAACACAGTTCACTTTCATAGCATACAAACTGTATGATGAAATTTGTTCCCATGAGGAACGCCACAGGAAAGGAAGACCCAGAGTTACCTCTGCTGCAGAGGATACGTTCATTAGTTACCAGCCTCAGAAATTGCAGCCCAAATAAATGCTTCACAGAGTTCATGTTCAGAGGAGACAGTGTGAATCAGGCCTTCATTATCGAATTTCTGCAAAGAAACCACTACTAAAGGACACCAATAAGAAGAAGAGACTCGCTTGGGCCAAAATAATGAGCAATGGACATTAGACCGGTGGAAATCTGTCCTTTGGTCTGATGATTCCAAATGTTATATTTTTGGTTCCAACCGCCGTGTCTTTGTGAGAGACAGAGTAGGTGATCAGATAATCTCCCCATGTGTGGTTCACAATGTGAAGCATGGAGGAGGAAGTGTGATGGTGTTGGGGTGCTTTGCTGGTGACACTGTCAGTGATTTATTTAGAATTCAAGTTGGACCGCAGAGTGAAAGAGAAGCAGCCAACAAGTGCTCAGTATATGTCAAATCAAATCAAATGTGAGAACTCCTTCAAGACTGTTGGAAAAGCATTCAAAGTGAAGGGGGTTGAGAGAATACCAAGAGTGTGCAAAGCTTTCATCAAGGCAAAGGGTGGCTACTTTGAAGAATCTAAAATCTAAGATGTATTTGTATTTGTTTCACAATTTTTTGGTTACAACATGATTCCATATGTGTTATTTCATAGTTTTAATGTCTTCACTATTATTCTACAATGTATAAAATAGTAAATATAAAGAAAAACCCTTGAATAAGTAGGTGTGTCCAATTTTTGGACGGGTACTGTATGCAACACACACACAGGCACACATACAAATACACATTAAACCCCCGCCCACGTCGAGAGAGACCGACGATTCAGACCTTACATTTCGTTTTCAATTCAACTCATAATGTTCGTGGTCCTGGAGAGATACAGAGTTTGCAGGCTAGACATTTTTTTTCTTGTTCATTCTGTCTGAGATAATTCTGTTGTACAGTAGTCTGACTGTGGCTGGCTGCCTAAAAGCCAATTTATGCATCATCCGAAAATGTGGTCAGAGGCTCCGTATGGAAGATGTGACGCAATTGCGTAATCTCCGGAAGCATGGAAAGGACAAATTGAGCTGTGCACCTCCCCATTTTTTTACAGTACAGAGGGCTCCATATAGTATCTCCGCAATGACATGATTGGTTGACGGTAGGTGGGGGTGGGGGTCCTGTATAAACACAAACTCAATTCCTGATTACCCTGGTCCTCCTCGGTCTCTGTCTATTTTGAGTAGCCTTGTCTTGTCCTGTCCTGCCTGTGTAGCTCGGTCCTGGCCTTGACCCTGTCTGAGTCTATATATGGATTGACTTTGTTGGCTTGACAACAACTATACACCAATACAACAGTCAACAGTAGCTCAATGCAAGCTCAATTCAAGCTCAATGTAGCCTGGTCCTGGCCAGCCAGTGCTGTATTGTAGCCCAGGGCACTAGCAGTAGTAGGCAGGCAGCCAGGGAGGCTGGCTGTAACTCACAGCCAATTAGTCAATTATCTCTCACACAGTAGATTAAAGCTAGAATCCTTAGTTGCTACATCCTTTTTTTAACATATAAATTAATATTTACCCATTGAGCCTTCAAGAATACAACTTAGAAATGCCTCATGAGCTTAGTTCAACTGTCATACCCAATGATTTATATARACACTATATGACCGATAGGGGACGCTGTGCTGAAGCCACCGTGCCTCCATCTTGGCACTCCCCGAACGTAAAACATATTTTGAAGGCAATAGAAATGCATTAATTTTTGACACATGTATTACAGACAACTTAATGCATACTTTTAAATTATATTATGTGAGCTAAACATGAAAACAAATAATGAAAAAATATATATAAAAACATTTTCCTTAAATTATAATTTTGAGATTACTAATGTTACTTTCCCTGCTACAACAAAAATACTTAAATGCCTTTAATGTAAATACTGTAGAATTGCATTAATTCCTATGGAGGACTGCTCCTAATGGGGAGTACCAATTAGGCCAACTAGTGGCTTCAAAGCCTCTCAGTGGTCGTACCACATCAGAACCCCACGTTTTTTTGTAAACAACGTAAATTTTAACAAACACTGTATTGCCTCAAAACATGGTTAAAATGATACATTTGATATCATGGATGGCCAGTTCTTTCATTCATTGAGAGTGGTTACATTTCTCCAGCCCCATCCCATAGCTTTTTAGTGAAACAGGGGCAGGGAGTACACTTTGTTATTGTTTCAATTAGGGATTTTAGCTTTATCTGAGCCAGCATGGTCCTTTTTGGAGACAGTGGCTTGCAAAAGTATTCACTCCCCTTGGCATTTTTCCTGTTTTTTTGCCTTTACAACCTGGAATTAAAATGGATTTTTGGGGGTTTTGCATCATTTGATTTACACAACATTCCTACCACTTTGAAGATGCAAAATATTTTTTCTTGTGAAACAAACAAGACAAAATACAAAAAAACTGAAAACTTCAGCGTGCATAACTATTCACCCCCCCCCCCCAAAGTCAATACTTTGTATATCCACCTTTTGCAGCAATTACAGTTGCAAGTCTCTTGGGGTATGTCTCTATAAGCTTGGCACATCTAGCCACTGGGATGTTTGCCCATTCTTCAAGGCAAAACTGCTCCGTCTCCTTCAAGTAGGATGGATTCCGCTGATGTACAGCAATCTTTAAGTCATACCACAGATTCTCAATTGGATTGAGGTCTGGGCTTTGACTAGGCCATTCCAAGACATTTAAATGTTTTCCCTTAAACCACTTGAGTGTTGCTTTAGCAGTAGGCTTAGGGTCATTGTCCTGCTGGAAGGTGAACCTCCGTCCCAGTCTCAAATATTTGGAAGACTGAAACAGGTTTCCCTCAAGAATGTCCCTGTATTTAGCGGCATCCATCATTCCTTCAATTCTGACCAGTTTCCCAGTCCCTGCCGATGAAAAACATCCCCACAGCATGATGCTACCACCACCATGCTTCACTATGGGGATGGTGTTCTCGGGATGATGAGAGTTGTTGGGTTTGCGCCAGACATGGCATTTTCCTTGATGGCCAAAAAGCTAAATTTTAGTCTCATCTGACCAGAATACCTTCTGCCATATGTCTGGGGAGTCTCCCACATGCCTTTTGGCGAACAACAAACATGTTTGCTTATTTTCTTCTGGCCACTCTTCCATAAAGGCCAGCTCTGTGGAATGTATGGCTTAAAGTGGTCCTATGGACAGATACTCCAATCTCCGCTGTGGAGCTTTGCAGCTCCTTCAAGGTTATCTTTGGTCTCTTTGTTGTCTCTCTAATTAATGCCCTCCTTGCCTGGTCTGTGAGTTTTGGTGGGCGGCCCTCTCTTGGCAGGTTTGTTGTGGTGCCATATTCTTTCCATTTTATAATAATGGATTTAATGGTGCTCCGCAGGATGTTCAACGTTTCTGATATTTTTTAAAAACCCAAGCCTGATCTGTACTTCTCCACAACTTTGTCCCTGACCTGTTTGGAGAGCTCCTTGGTCTTCATAGTGCTGCTTGCTAGGTGGTGCCCCTTGCTTAGGGGTGTTGCAGACTCTGGGACCTTTCAGAACAGGTGTATATGTACTGAGATCATGTGACAGATCATGTGACACTTAGATTGCACACAGGTGGACTTTATTTAACTAATTATGTGACTTCTGACGGTAATTGGTTGCACCAGTTCTTATTTAGGGGCTTCATAGCAAAGGGGGTGAATACATATGCACGCATCATTTTTCCGTAATTTCTTTTAAATAATTTTTTGAAACAGGTAATTTTTTTCATTTCACTTCACCAATTTTGATTATTTTGTGTATGTCTATTACATTCAATCCAAATTCAAATCTATTTAAATTACAGGTTGTAATGCAAAAAAATAGGAAAAACGCCAAGGGGGGTGAATACTTTTGCAAGGCAATGTATATATATATATATATAGATTTAAGATTACTGTACATACAGGTTGGAATAATGTGGAGAGTAAAAAGTGCAAACTATAGTATACAGTAAACCCCTTTGTGGGATATTTGTAAATCTTTATACTTACTAAATTGTGTGCTTAATCCATATTATCTGGAATAAAATTTGAATATTTTTCCTTATCCTGAATTCCTAAAATATCGCTCTTACAGTTTCTCTCATTTTGTGGAGTGCTTTATCTTTGGGTAGAAGCTCATCCCCCTTACAACCAAAATACACACTTTATGAAGGGTATTGTGATGATGTACGCTGAGAGTCAGGAAGCAAGTTCAGGGAGTGAATACATATAATAAATAAATGAACAAAACAAGAATCACAAACATCACACCGACATGAAACGGGAACAATGACGACTGGGGAAGAAACCAAAGGGAGTGAAATATATAGGGCAGATAATCAAGTAGGTGATGGAGTCCAGGTGAGTGTCATTATGTGCGTAACGCTGGTGACAGGTGTGCGCCATAACGAGCAGCCTGGTGACCTAGATGCCGGAGAGTGAGCACACGTGACAGGTATTATCATTTGTATTATTAGTACAAGTAATATCCATTGCTTTCAGAAAGATATGAAATACAGTAAGCTGTATGTGTATCACTGTAAAAAAGGATAGAGGACATAGAAGACAAGTACGACATTCATAAATTCTATGTAATTTCTCTTGTTTTTATGAGAAATACTGGAATGAAGGACATGCGGTACGGCTTTTGAGAAGCCTAATGCTCACTCCAAAGTTGTATGTTTGATGTATGTTTGATGTACGAGAAGCAAATAAAATAGTATAACATAACATACTGTAGGCAGTGAACACTGGGCACTATACAGACCTACATGCTGTATATGTGACCGACCGCCTTGATTTGGTCTTATGTAGCAAAGTTTGAAATTGTGTTTTTTACATTGGATAAAAGCAGAGACACAGAGCTACAAAAAGGTATATCATACACTGACTGCACTTGAGGAACAAGGGGAAAGAAATTCTGCTATGAAAGTTGATAAACTTGTAACCTCACTTTTGAGAAAATAGCCTTTGAATATTTTGGGACCTACTGGAGAGCTCTTCTTTGTCTACGCTCATTCAGCATCGTTCAAACCCTCTTAAGCTTTAGCCCCATCCATCTCTTTAAGGGCACCCAAGCTAACTGGCTAGCTTGCTAGCTACTTCCAGACACAAATGAGAGAACAGCTCAATGACCATTTTACTCTCCCTAGCAGAGCTGATTCGGCTGTTTTTATGTTATCCAGAATGTTGGTGACTGCAACTGTGCTGCTGGCAACAATTCATGTTTTTTTGCCAACGTTTACTGACACCGGCTATATTCAACGGGTATTCTGGATCATATTTGGGCATTCGGTCGTAAGTTCATCAGTTATTCTGCGCTCTGGCACACTCAGACAAGAGTGCTCTGAAATCGAAGTAGATAGCCAGAGCGAATTTACCAGCTACGTCTATCAACAGTTGTCACAGTGACATTCTATTGAAATGGATACTTGCATAGTGGAGTCTTTCATTAAGAAATGTAGCTAGCTAGCTAGCTAAACAACTAACTATAATCCAAACTCATGACGTTACTACCCTGCATGAATCTGCAGGTAGCTAACCAACCAGGTTCAATGTTAGCTAGCTTACATTAGTATATAACTAGCAAAGCAAATGGCTCTGAGATATGAATAATAAGATCATACACATAATGTTAGCTAGCCAGTTAACAGTACACTTTAACTTGAAATGAAAACTATTTTCTGATAGCTAGACTATCTTACCCGTATACATCATGGATGGACGCTTCTCCCTGTCACGGATGCCATGGTGTCCCTTAGATTGAAGATGTAATCCGGAGACAGGTGTTTTCTCCATCTCCTTAGCTATCATACTCCAATTCCACTGATTTCAAAACTCCGCCCTCCAGAAAGTGGAGAGCAACACTTATGCATTTCTATTACGTGATGCATTTTAAAAAGCCTTGTTTGACAGGATTACCTACACATACTGACGAGCTCAAATAGACAGAAGCATGCTATATAGCAGACCAATCCAAACTCAGCTCTTGGCATGTCCAGCGCACTCATTATCTCAGCCAATCATAGATCATAGATCTCCCGGGTGGCGCAGTGGTCTAGGGCACTGCATCGCAGTGCTAGCTGCGCCACCAGAGTCTCTGGGTTCGCGCCCAGGCTGGGCTGGGTTCGCGCCCAGGCTCTGTCGCAGCCGGCCGCAACCGGGAGATCCGTGGGGCGACGGACAATTGGCATAGCGTCGTCCGGGTTAGGGAGGGTTTGGCCGGTATGGATATCCTTGTCTCAGTATTTAAAAAAAAAAAAAAAAAAAATTATAAAATGTATGCACTCTACTGTAAGTCGCTCTGGATAAGAGCGTCTGCTAAATGACTAAAATGTCAAATGTAAATCATGGCTAACAGGAAGATTGCTATGTTTTTCTATGGCTAAACCAACTAGGCTTGTAATTTAACCATTGTATTCGTATTTACAGATGGCATACAAGTCTGTTATTAAGGTACATGAAAGTTCACATGTTCCAGAAGGCATTTCTGCCAAAAAACGCATTTTGACAAAAAAAATTGATGATGTTCAAATGGCTCTCCTGTGAAGTAGTGACCCGCGACACGCCTAGTTTCCTGAAACGAGTCACATATAATACTGTTTATGCCTCTCTCTCCATGCCGTCCTATGCACCAATTCAGGCTCCTCATTTGTCTGCATCACCATGGGGTTTCTGCTGTTGAAAGAGAATGCAATGTGCCTGTGAGATGATTGGAGCCAAAGCAGCTCACTAAGGAGTACCCTGCCTTGACTCAATCGTTTGTTCACAGGCCTAGCTCGCAGAGGAAAAAGAAAGTAGAATGAGAGAAACGCTSAGAAAAAAGCAAATTTGATATAACCTCGAGGAGGTGCTTAGTTCCTCGGTATCAAACTTTAACAGGCGGTTGGTTAACACAGGAATAATAAAAGACAGTAACTCTCCAATAAAGAGGCCTCTCAAAAGCTCACTGCACAAACAGCCATTTCAATATCTTTATGAAAGTCTTATTACCTTCCTCCATGTTTATCTGCCTAGCCTAGGTCGCGTCCTGGATCCAGGGGCTTATTTCCTCCTCACTGCATCTTACTTCCTGTCCCATTTCCCGGTTTCTGGTTTATCTCTCCCAAAGCCAAGGTGCAACAATATAAACCAACAAGGCTTATCACTGGGCTTCAGTTTGAAGTATTAACAGTTAGAGAAAGAGAGAGAGAGAGAGAGAGAGGAGGGGGAAGGGAGAGGGAGAGAGGGGGGAAGAGGGAGAAGAGAGAGGAAGAGAGAGAGAAGAAGAAGAAGAGAGAGAGAGAGAAGAGAGGGAATGGAAGGGAGCTAACAGAGAGGGGAAAAGAGAGAGAGAGAGTGGCGGATAGCGAGATAGGATTAAATTATCTCTTTTGAAGGTGTGGCGGGCAGCTGTGGCGACGTCTGCGTCAGATGAGAGGGAGGCCATTATTAATATGCTATGACACAGGCACACATCTCAAATGATCCTGGATGGTTCGTCATGGATCATAAAATTCCCCAAGGTGCCTTTTGCTCATTGCATACTGAGAGCAGCTACTGCTAACAGCTCCCTTATAAATCATCATTGTTGCTCCGCTAGAGGGAGAGAGAGGAAGAGGGAACGATAGAGAGACAGGGGAGGTTGTAGAGAGAGAGGGAGATAAATAGACAAAGGGTTGAGAGAGGGGGGGAGCAGAAAGTTGGGGAAAGGAGAGCTTTCAGACCGTGGCCCTGACAGTGAATCTCTCAAGACTAAAATAATGGTGTTCCAAAAAATTGAAAGTTGCCAGGACCACAAATACWAATTCCTTCTAGGCACTATTGCCCTAGAGCAAACTATACCTACCTCTGCCTAAACATCAGCACCACAGGTAACTTCCACAAAGCTGTGGACGTTCTGAGAGGCATGGCAAGAAGGGCCTTCTACGCCATCAAAAGGAACATAAAATTTGACATCCAAATTAGGATCTGGCTAAAAATACTTAAGTTATAGAAACCATTGCCCTTCATTGTTGTGAGGTCTGGGGTTCGCTCACCAACCAAGAATTCACAAATAGAACAAACATACAGATTTCTGCAAAAATATCCTCTGTGTACAACATAAAACACCAAATAATGCATGCAGAGCAGAATTTGGACAATACCAGCTAATTATCAAAATGAAAAATGATGTTAAATTCTACAGCCACCTAAAAGGAAGCGATTCCCAAACCGTCCATAACAAAGTTCTCACCTACAGAGAGATTAACCTAGAGAAGAGACCACTAAAGCAAGCTGGTCCACAAAAAGACCCTACAGAGCCCTAGGACAGCAACACAATTAGACCCAACCAAATCATGAGAAAACAAAAAGATAATTACTTGAGACATTGGAAAGAATTAAGCAAAATAACAGAGCAAACTGGAATGCTATTTGGCCCTAAACAGAGAGTACACAGTGGCAGAATACCTGACCTTATGGCTGGGGGCAGTATTGAGTAGCTTGGATGAATAAGGTGCCCAGAGTAAACTGTCTGCTACTCATGCCCAGTTGCTAATATATGCATATTATCAGTAGATTTGGATAGAAAACACTCTGAAGTTTCTAAAACTGTTTGAATGATGTCTGTGAGTTTAACAGAACTCATATGGCAGGCAAAAACCTGAGATAAAATCCAACCGGGAAGTGGGAAATCTGATTAGGACTCAGATTTCCCACTTCCCGGTTGGATTTTATCTCAGGTTTTTGCCTGCCATATGAGTTCTGTTAAACTCACAGAGGTMGTAGGTTTTTAAGTCTTTGCCTATCGAAGATATAGTGGGATATTGGTCATATTGCACTTCCTACGGCTTCCACTAGATGTCAACAGTCTTTAGAACCTTGTTTGATGCTTTTACTGTGACGGAGGGGGGAATGAGGGCTCTTTGAGTCAGTGGTCTGGCAGAGTGCCATAAGCTGACCATGCGCGTTCACGTGAGAGAGTTAGCTTGCGTTCCATTGCATTTCTGAAGCCAAAGGAATTCTCCGGTTGGAACATTATTGAAGATGTATGTTAAAAATATCCTAAAGYTTGATTCTATACTTCGTTTGACATGTTTCTATGAACTGTAATATTACTTTTCGTCTGCACTTTTGCCCGGACCTGCCCGCACGTCGTGAGTTTTGATTGTGTACTAAACGCGCGAACAAAACTAGGTATTTGGACATAAATGATGGACTTTATGGAACAAATCAAACATTTATTGTGTTAGTGGGATTCCTGGGAGTGCATTCTGATGAAGATCATCAAAGGTAAGTGAATATTTATAATGCTATTCTGACATCTGTTGACTCCACATATCTTTATGGTTGTTTTGGGCTCTGAGCGCTGTACTCAGATTATGTGTGCTTTTTCCGTAAAGTTTTTTTGAAATCTGACACAGCGGTTGCATTAAGGAGAGGTTTATCTAAAGTTCCATGAAGAATACTTGTATCTTTTATCAATGTTTATTATGAGTATTTCTGTAAATTGATGTGTCTCTCTGCAAAATCACCGGATGTTTTGGAGGCAAAACATTACTGAACGTAATGCGCCAATGTAAACTGAAATTCTTGGATATAAATATGAACTTTATCGAGCAAAACATACATGTATTGTGTAACATGAAGTCCTATGAGTGTTATCTGATGAAGATCATCAAAGATTAGTGATTAATTTTATCTCTATTTATGCTTTTTGTGACTCCTCTCTTTGTGTTTTTCTGTGAATAGGTGCTGACCTAACATAATGATATGTTGTGCTTTCGTCGTAAAGCCTTTTTGAAATCGGACACTGTCGTGGGATTAACAACAAGTTTATCTTTAAAATGGCGTAAAATACTTGTATGTCTGAGGAATTTTAATTATGAGATTTCTGTTGTTTTGAATTTGGCGCCCTGCACTTCCAGTGGCTGCTGTCATATCGATCCCGTTAACGGGATCCCAGCCATAAGACGTTTTTAAGGAAAGATTTAACTATGTACAAACTCAGTGAGCATAGCATTGCTATTGAGAAAGGCTAACCTGGATCTCAAGAGAAGACAGGCTTTGTGCACACTGCCTACAAAATGAAGTGGAAACTGAGTTGCACTTCCTAACCTCCTGCCAAATATATGACCATATTAGAGACACATATTTCCCTCAGACTGCACGAACCCACAAAGAATTTGAAAACAAACCCAATTTTGATAAATATCTATTATGTGAAATATCACTGTGCCATCACAGCAGCAAGATTTTTGACATGTTGCCACCAGAAAAGAGCAACCAGTGATGAACAAACACCAAACACCATTGTAAATACAACCCATATTTACTGTTATTTCAATTTTGTTTATTATCTAATTCACTTGCTTTTGCCATGTAAACATGTGTTCCCCATGACAAAAAAAAACTTTCAATTGACTTGAACTGAGAGAGAGAGAGAGAGAGAGAGAGAGAGAGAGAGAGAGAGAGAGAGAGAGAGAGAGAGAGAGAAAGAAAGAAAGAGAGGGGGGGTTAGGGTGGGGTGAAAGAACACAACCTCAGTGTTTTATTGAATTGCTCAGACAGAATGTTGTTCGTCTTAGATGTACGTTTTGAGCAGTTAGACTCAGCAGTCGTTGGCGGGGCTGTGTTTATAGGTGACAAGAAGGCCATTGGACAGTTCTGATCTGTCTGCATGGCCTGGGAATGGGTGCGGTAAGTGTGTCGTGTTGAGGAAAATGTATGCGGCCGACTCAAAAGTAGTGCACTAAATAGGGAATGGGGATTGCGTCGGCCACAAAGACTGAATAACATTGTCATAATCATTACATAGCATGTCATAGAGTCACAACAGCTTATGTCAAATTCACAAAACCTACCTTTACTGTTATAATTTCCCAAKACAAATCATTCCTCTAGATCTGCTACTGGCCAACAAGTTTACCTTAGGTGTTGCCGATTTGTTTCTACAGTGCAGTTCTTCTTAGTGGAATCAAATTTGTTCCGGATTATTTGAAAAGCGAGGCACACTATAAGTGCTTTATACGAATGTTTCTGTTCCTGTGCTCTACTGTCCTTCCTTGCTGTACATGGATTTCTTATGTATGGCACCTTAAGACTTTTGAAACATTCATATTGTGCTCTGAAGTGCCATATCAGAGGGGTTTGCACTTTTAGGACTATACCATTGGTTCCATTGAGCCAGGCAAGCTCAATCAAGCACAGCAACTCATACAATTTGAACCCAAGTCTATGGAAGAAAGGGAGAGAATTGGTGTTATAGTACTGACAGATAGTTCCCCTCAGTGTGTATTTAGCGTGTTATAATACTGAGAGATAGTTCCCCTCAGTGTGTATAGTTCCCCTCAGTGTGTAGTCAGTGTGGTATAGTACTGAGAGATAGTTCCCCTCAGTGTGTAGTCAGTGTGTTATAGTGTGTGTGTGTGTGTGTGTGGTGTGGTGTGTGTGTGTGTGTGTGTGTGTGTGTGTGTGTGTGTGTGTGTGTGTGTGTGTGTGTGTGTGTGTGTGTGTGTGTGTGGGGGGGGGTGGAGTCTTTGACAATTTTATGGGCTTTCCTCTGAGAT
>NW_019942552.1:621178-682821 GCF_002910315.2 Salvelinus sp. IW2-2015 | reverse complement strand
CTGTGTTATAATATTGAGAGACAGTCCCATCAGTGTGTAGCAGTGTTTATGTACTGAGAGACAGTTCCCATCAGGTGGCATTATGTGTATAGTACTGAGAGATAGTTCCCCTCTGTGTGTAGTCATTGTGTTATAGTACTGAGAGATAGTTCCCCTCTGTGTGTAGTCAGTGTTTATAGTACTGAGAGATAGTTCCCCTCTGTGTGTAGTCAGTGTGTTATAGTACTGAGAGATAGTTCCCTCTGTGTGTAGTCAATGTGTTATAGTATTGAGAGATAGTTCCCTCAGTGTGTAGTCAGTGTGTTATAGTATTGAGAGATAGTTCCCCTCATGTGTAGTCAGTGTGTTATAGTACTGAGAGATAGTTCCCCTCAGGGTTGTAGTCAGTGTGTTATAGTACTGAGAGATAGTTCCCTCTGTGTGAGTCAGTGTGTTATAGTACTGAGAGTAGTTCCCCTCTGTGTGTAGTCAGTGTTTTATAGTACTGAGAGATAGTTCCCCTCTGTGTGTAGTCATGTGTTATAGTATTGAGAGATATTCCCCTCAGTGTTAGTCAGTGTGTTATAGTATGAGATAGTTCCCCTCAGTGTGGGTCAGTGTTGTTATAGTACTGAGAGATAGTTCCCTCGTGTGTGTTCAGTGTGTTATAGTACTGAGAGATAGTTCCCCTCTGTGTGTAGTCAGTGTGTTATATACTGAGAGATAGTTCCCCTCAGTGTGTGTAGTCAGTGTGTTATAGTACTGAGAGATAGTTCCCCTCTGTGTGTAGTCAGTGTGTTATAGTACTGAGAGATAGTTACCCACTGTGTAGTCAGTGTTTATAGTACTGAGAGATAGTTCCCCTCAGTGTGTAGTGTCAGTGTGTTATAGTACTGAGAGATAGTTACCCACTGTGTGTAGTCAGTGTGTTATAGTACTGGAGATAGTTCCCCTCAGTGTGTAGTAGCTACCAGGAGTCCACTTACGGTGAATTCAGAGCTATACTGTTTAGTATTACTGAAAGATAGATCCACTCACAGTGTATTACAGTAGTACTGAAAGATAGATCCACTCACAGTGTATTACAGTATTACTGAAAGATAGATCCACTCACAGTGTATTACAGTAGTACTGAAGATAGATCCACTCACAGTGTTTACAGTAGTACTGAAAGATCCACTGCACATTTGGACATCCCTGTGATTAACCAGAACTCACCCACTGTATGGACATCCCTGTGATTAACCAGAACTCACCCCACTGTATGGACATCCCTGTGATTAACCAGAACCCACCCACTGTATGGACATCCCTGTGATTAACCAGAACCCACCCACTGTATGGACATCCCTGTGATTAACCAGAACTCACCCCACTGTATGGACATCCCTGTGATTAACCAGAACTCACCCCACTGTATGGACATCCCTGTGATTAACCAGAACTCACTCCACTGTATGGACATCCCTGTGATTAACCAGAACCCACTCCACTGTATGGACATCCCTGTGATTAACCAGAACTCACTCCACTGTATGGACATCCCTGTGATTAACCAGAACCCACTCCACTGTATGGACATCCCTGTGATTAAACCAGATTTAACCAGAACTCCAATCTCTCGTGATGGCAGGAAGCTTGGCCCCCGTTCGCACAACCCTCTTTAGCGCCTTATGGTCAGATGCCGAGCAGTTGCCATACCAGACGGTGATGCAACCGGTCAGGATGTTCTCGATGGTGCAGCTGTAGAACATTTTGAGGATCTGGGGGCCCATGCGAAATCTTTTCAGTCTTCTGAGGGGGAAAAGGTTTTGTCGTGCCCTCTTTACGACTGTTTTGATATGTTTGGACCATGATAGATCGTTGGTGATGTGGACACCAAGGAACTTGAAACTCTCGACCCGCTCCACTACAGCCCCGTCGATGTTAATGGGGGCCTGTTCGGCCCGCCTTTTTCTGTAGTCCATGATCAGCTCCTTTGTCTTGCTCACATTGAGTGAGAGGTTGTTGTCCTGGCACCACACCACGCAGTTCTCTGACCTCCTCCCTATAGGCCGTCTCATCGTTGTCGGTGATCAGGCCTACTACCACTGTTGTGTCATCAGCAAACTTAATGATGGTGTTGGAGTTGTGTTTGGCCACGCAGTCGTGGGTGAACAGGGAATACGGGAGGGGACTAAGTACCCTAGTCCAAACACACCACTCTGTGGGGATCACAAGTTCAGCAGTACGCGTACACACACACTCATACACAGTCATGCACGTATTAAAGTACTGTATGAACTCACACGTACTTACCAGTGGAGGCTGATAAGAGGAGGATGGCTCATAATAATGGCTGGAACGGAGTATATGGAATGGCATCAAACACATGGAAACCATGCGTTTGATGTATTTCATACTATTCCACCTATTCCGCAACAGCCATTACAATGAGCCTGTCCTCCCCAATTAAGGTGCCACCAACCTCCTGTGGTACTTACATATACTGATGAACATAGTAACACGTGCACACTCTTGCACAATAAACCCACACACACATGCACACACGTGCACACACAAGTGGCCTGGTGCATTCACAATAACCTGGAACTCACTACAGATGAAACCACTGAGATGGTGGTMAACTTCAGGAAACACTCTTGTCTATCACTCTTGTGTTAATGCTAAATTGTAATTATTTCGCCACTATGGCTTATTTATTGCCTTTCTACATTTGCACACACTGTATATTTATTTTTCTATTGTGTTATTGACTGTACGTTTGTTTATAACATGTGTAACTCTGTGTTGTTGTTTTTGTTACACTGCTTTGCTTTATCTTGACCAGGTCGCAGTTGTAAATGAGAACTTGTTCTCAACTGGTCTACCTGGTTAAATAAAGGTGAAATAAAAATAAATAAATGTTGGTGCTGGGTTGTTGTTTGACCTGTCATTAAAGTAACATAATTCTGTCATTGTTTGAGTTAGTAGTTCTGTAACCTCTAGACATTATATGTCAAGACTTCAACAAGCATTTCTCAATGGCTGGCCATGCCTTCCTCCTGGCGACTCCAACCTTGGCCAACAGCCCCGCCCCCCCCGCTGCTACTCGCCCAAGCCTCCCCAGCTTCTCCTTTACCCAAATCCAGATAGCAGATGTTCTGAAAGAGCTGGAAAACCTGGACCCATACAAATCAGCTGGGCTTGACAATCTGACCTCCCTATTTCTGAAACTGTCCGCCGCCATTGTCGCACCCCTATTACCAGCCTGTTCAACCTCTCTTCGTATCATCTGAGATCCCAAGGATTGGAAAGCTGCCGGGTCATCCCCTCTTCAAAGGGGGAGACACCCTGGACCCAAACTGTTACAGACCTATATCCATCCTGCCCTGCCTATCTAAGGTCTTCGAAAGCCAAGTCAACAAACAGATCACTGACCATCTCGAATCCCACCGTACCTTCTCCGCTGTGCAATCCGGTTTCCGAGCCGGTCACGGGTGCACCTCAGCCACGCTCAAGGTACTAAATGATATCATAACCGGCATCGATAAAAGACAGTACTGTGCTGCCGTCTTCATCGACCTGGCCAAGGCTTTCGACTCTGTCAATCACCATATTCTTATCGGCAGACTCAGTAGCCTCGGTTTTTCTAATGACTGCCTTGCCTGGTTCACCAACTACTTTGCAGACAGAGTTCAGTGCGTCAAATCGGAAGGCATGTTGTCCGGTCCTCTGGCAGTCTCTATGGGGGTACCACAGGGTTCAATTCTCGGGCCGATCTTTTCTCTGTATATATCAATGATGTTGCTCTTGCTGCGGGCGATTCCCTGATCCACCTCTACGCAGACGACACCATTCTGTATACTTCTGGCCCTTCTTTGGACACTGTATAACTAACCTCCAAACGAGCTTCAATGCCATACAACACTCCTTCCGTGGCCTCCAACTGCTCTTAAACGCTAGTAAAACCAAATGCATGCTCTTCAACCGTTCGCTGCCTGCACCCGCACGCCCGACTAGCATCACCACCCTGGACGGTTCTGACCTAGAATATGTGGACATCTATAAGTACCTAGGTGTCTGGCTAGACTGCAAACTCTCCTTCCAGACTCATATCACACATCTCCAATCCAAAATCAGATCTAGAGTCGGCTTTCTATTTCGCAACAAAGCCTCCTTCACTCACGCCGCCAAAACTTACCCTAGTGAAACTGACTATCCTACCGATCCTGACTTCGGCGATGTCATCTACAAAATGGCTTCCAATACTCTACTCAGCAAACTGGATGCAGTTTATCACAGTGCCATCCGTTTTGTTACTAAAGCACCTTATTCGACCACCACTGCGACCTGTATGCCCTAGTCGGCTGGCCCTCGCTACATGTTAGTCGTCAGACCCACTGGCTCCAGGTCATCTACAAGGCTATGCTAGGTAAAGTGCCGCCTTATCTCAGTTCACTGGTCACGATGGCTACACCCACCCGTAGCACGCGCTCTAGCAGGTGTATCTCACTGATCATCCCTAAAGCCAAAACCTCATTTGGACGCCTTTCCCTCCAGTTCTCTGCTGCATGCGACTGGAACGAATTGCAAAAATCTCTGAAGTTGGAGACTTTAATCTCCTCAACAACTTTAAACATCTGCTATCCGAGCAGCTACCGATCGCTGCAGCTGTACATAGTCCATCGGTATATAGCCCACCCAATTTACCTACCTCACCCCCCCATACTGCTTTTATTTCCTTTTCTGCTTTTTTGCACACCAGTATCTCTACTTGCACATGATCATCTGATGATTTACCACTCCAGTGTTAATCTGCTAAATTGTAATTATCTGATTTATTGCCTACCTCCTCATGCCTTTTGCACACATTGTATATAGATTCTCTTTTTTTTTCTTTTTTTTTTTTTTTTCTACCATGTTATTGACTTGTTTATTGTTTACTCCATGTGTAACTCTGTGTTGTTGTCTGTTCACACTGCTATGCTTTATCTTGGCCAGGTCGCAGTTGCAAATGAGAACTTGTTCTCAACTAGCCTCCCTGGTTAAATAAAGGTGAATAAATAAAAAATAAAAAAAAAATAAAAAAAGGTGAATATACTATAGTTCATATCATAGGTCTAATAGTACTGTAGAGCTTATTTTACTTGCACACAATATAGGTGGGTTGCCCATCCTGCCCCTCAGTGATCCACTGCCCTGCAGCGCCCCAACACACCCCTCTCAGCTTTAGGATCTTAGTGAAACATTGCTTGTTGGTGTCAGGTGTGTTAGGCCAAGCCCAGAGTGACAACCCACGGCATGGCAGACTCCCGGGGCCCTGACGTGTGCATGTTTTCAATACAGACTCCTTTTGTCGTACAGCATTCCATATAAGGCATCCAGACCTTTTGAAAGTTGCACAGTATACCCTTAATCTTTAAACAAATCTAGTGATACTGTACACAACTTGACTTTTCTTACATACATTGTGGAAGGATATCCAACCTTCCAATTAATGGCAATGCATTTATTAGCCACTATAAACGCTAGGTTTCTTCTGATAAATGTCTCCAGTATCAACATTTCCAAGCACACAAAACCAGGAACAAAGGAGAATCTGTAGACATGCTGAGATAAAATAACATACTCTTTGCCAGAATTCAGCCAGCGTTCACAAGACCATAACATATGCATATAAACTCAGCAAAAAATAAATGTCCCTTTTTTAGGACCCTGTCTTTCAAAAATAATAGGTAAAAATCGAAATAACTTCACAGATCTTCATTGTAAAGGGTTTAAACACTGTTTCCCAAGCTTGTTCAATGAACCATAAACAATTAATAAACATGCACCTGTGGAACGGTTGTTAAGACACTAACAGCTTACAGACGGTAGGCAATTAAGGTCACAGTTATGAAACCTTAGGACACTAAAGAGGCCTTTCTACTGTGAAAAACTGAAAAACACCAAAATAAAGATGCCCAGGGTCCCTGCTCATCTGCTTGAACGTCATGAGGCATGAGGACTGCAGATGTGGCCAGGGCAATAAATTGCAATGTACATATTGTGAGACGCCTAAGACAGCACTACAGGGAGACAGGACGGACAGCTGATCGTCCTCGCAGTGGCAGACCATGTGTAACAACACCTGCACAGGATTGGTACATCCGAACATCACACCTGCGGGACAGGTACAGGATGGCAACAACAACTGCCCGAGTTACACCAGGAACACACAATCCCTCCATCAGTGCTCAGACTGTCCGCAATAGGCTGAGAGAGGCTGGACTGAGGGCTTGTAGGCCTGTTGTAAGGCAGGTTCTCACCAGACATCACCGGCAACAACGTCGCTCGCCTATGGGCACAAACCCACCGTCGCTGGACCAGACAGGACTGGCAAAAAGTGCTCTTCACTGACGAGTCACGGTTTTGTCTCACCAGGGGTGATGGTCGGATTCGAGTTTATCGTCGAAGGAATGTGTGTTACATCGAGGCCTGTACTCTGGAGCAGGATCGATTTGGAGGTGGAGGGTTCGTCATGGTCTGGGGCGGTGTGTCATACTGTTGAAGTCGGAAGTTTACATAGACTTAGGTTGGAGTCATTAAAACACATTTTTCAACCACTCCACAAATGTCTTGTTAACAAACTATAGTTTTGGCAAGTCGGTTAGGGCATCTACTTTGTGCATGACACAAGTAKTTTTTCCAACAATTGTTAACAGACAGATTATTTCACTTATAGTTCACTGTATCACAATTCCAGTGGGTCAGTAGTTTACATACACTAAGTTGACTGTGCCTTTAAACAGCTTGGAAAACTCCTGAAAATTATGTCATGGCTTTAGAAGCTTTTGATAGGCTAATTGACACCATTTGAGTCAATTGGAGGTGGACCTGTGGATGTATTTCAAGGCCCACCTTCAAACTCAGTGCCTCTTTGCTTGACATCATGGGAAAATCTAAAGAAATCAGCCAAGACCTCAGAAAAAAATGTGTAGATCTCCACAAGTCTGGTTCATCCTTGGGAGCAATTTCCAAACGCCTGAAGGTACCACGTTCATCTGTAAAACCAATAGTACGCAAGTATAAACACCATGGGACCACGTAGCCGTCATAACAGTCAGGAAAGAAAAGCGTTCTGTCTCCTAGAGATGAACGTACTTTGGGGCGAAAAGTGAAAATCAATCCCAGAACAACAGCAAAGGACCTTGTGAAGATGTTGGAGGAAACAGTACAAAAGTATTCTATTATACACGAGTATAATACGATCCTATATCGACATACGAAGGATGATCAGCAAGGAAGAAGCCACTGCTCCAAAATCGCATGGAAAAAGCCAGACTACGGTTGCAACGCGCACATGGGACAAAGATCGTACTTTTGGAGAAATGTCCTCTGTCTGATGAAAAAAAATATATATAACTGATTGGCCATAATGACCTTTGTAATGTTTGGAGAAAGGGGGAGGCTTGCAAGCGAAGAACACCATTCCCAACCGTGAACGCACAGGGTGGCAGAATCATGTTGTGGGGTGCTTTAGCTGCAGGAGGAACTGGTGCACTTCACAAAATATGATTGTATCATGAGGTAGAGAAATGATGGTGGATATATTGAAGCAGCATCTCAAACATCCGTCAGGAAGTTAAAGCTTTCGTCGCAAATGGGTCTTCCAAATGGACAATGACCCCAAGCATACTCCAAAGTTGTGGCAAAATAGGCTTAAGGACAACAAAGTCAAGGTATTGGAGTGGCCATCACAAAATCCCTGGACCTCAACCCATAGAACATTTGTGGGCAGAACTGAAAAAAGTGTGTCGAGGCAGGAGGCCTACAAACCTGACTCAGTTACACCAGCTCTGTCAGGAGGAATGGGCCAAGATTCACCCAATTTATTGTGGGAAGCTTGTGGAAGGCTACCCAAAAAGTTTGACGCAAGTTAAACATTTTAAAGGCAATGCTACCAAATAATTATTGAGTGTATGTAAATTTCTGACCCACTGGGAATGTGATGAAAGAAATAAAAGCTGAAATAAATCATTCTCTGTACTATTATTCTGACATTTCACATTCTTAAAATAAAGTGGTGATCCTAACTGACCTAAGACAGGGAATTTTTACTTGGATTAAATATCAGGACTTGTGAAAGACTGAGTTTAAATGTATATGGCTAAGGTGTATGTATACTTCCGACTTCAACTGTATCTGTATCCATTCATCATCATCAATAGCGTCTCCTAGGTCTTCCTCACATTTTAGTTTTACATGTATTGTGTCATCGGAAAAAGCCTCTATCAACACTTGATACAGTTAGGACATCATCTTTGGAGGTTTGTCAGACTGCCTTAAAAAATAATCTGGCTTGTCCAGTGTTTGCTGGACAAAGGGGAATATAGTGTTGTATCTCACCTCTCCTCTGTCAGAGACTGGTCTTTCATGGTTGCCTGACTCTTCTGAGTCCCCTGTCACCATTTACGTGGAATTTCTAATCAAAAGGAAGTGGGGCTGTAGACTCTTCAAACAACAACTTTATTATAAGTGGAGCAGGTAACAATCACTCAATAGTGCAAAGTTAAAAGCCCCACGAACAGAGTTTGGTCTCAGCTTTTATAGGAAAGTAAAACCTCTTTGTTTACGTGGTAGTTAGCAGATGTGTGTAAACAGGGGTGGGGAACATAGTGTGTAAAAGGCGATTAGTTTGTCTGTGCAGATTAAGATAGCCCGAGGTTGATAGAAGGAGGGCTCAACCGTCTAACTGCATTTGCCACAGCTCACACTATAATGTGCTCCTTTATGCAAGTTTCCACACAGCTGAGTTCCTGCAGATAGCACGGGATGTGTCACATGTTGTGTTCACACTCAAACGGATGTTAGATATACGCCCAGTTTTATGACTAAGTCACACAGACAAGTTTGCATCAGGTTAGAAAAAAACAGTAGCAAAAAACAAGAGACAATTCTCTAAGTAAAAAACAACATAGCATGTCTAATTTGTCATTTTCCCCCACACCATCTGATCCTCCTTAAAGTAGACATGACAAATAATGACCTTGGTGAACATTTATACATTATATTATCCAAGAATTGAATCAATCGTTCAGATCCCAGACTGTAGCTTTAAGCTGCTCTCCTGTAGCTACTGTAGGTCTACACGTCAATTCAAGATGGAACTTGAATTCACCTGATCTCCGTAGACTGGTCTTCCCTGGCTGTCTGACCCTGCTGGAACCCCTGTCACCATCTGATCCTGCTGAGAGATGATGAGCATAGTGTTGTGTACTAACTGCGCTAGAGGGCTGCATTCCCACGGGAAACCTGCGGGACCTGCGGATCCGACAGATCATTGCGGCGCGGCAGTCATTTTCATGCTGCAGGCGGGAGTGGGTGGTCAGACAGATATTTTTGTTGTCCCACAGATTATTTTGAAATGGTCCTCTTTCTGCTTTGAATGCGTTAGCCTACCTATTGTATTAGAATAACATATTTTTTTGCATTATTCACACACTCAGAAATCACTGCTTCAACTTCAGTAGCCTACCTCGCCTAGTTGGGTGTTAGAGTTCAAGTGTGCCTAGRATGTGTGGTCGCATTGAAATAAAGTAGGCTGCCGACATGGGTGGAGAACCACGTGGCAGTTAACTTGAATATGAAATTAACCTAAATATGATTAGACTGTAGTTTACTATAGTTAGGCTACTATGGTAAGTGAGCATTGTGCTTTTTCATTTTCAAGAAGTATGGATTACCCATTTATTTGTCTCTGCCTGCAAATCGTCCTCCGAAAAGGTAGGCTATATCCTATAGGACTATGTAAAACYTAAAAAGTGTCACTGCCCTCATTCTTGCTGCCTCCAGTTCAGTAGCCATACCTGCAAGATCAGGTGCGCATGTGATCTCAACTAAATGAGTAGACTATAGCCTATGTATACATGGGCGGAGAAGCATAGGACAGTTATCTTTCCAAGGAAATATACTTCCTAAATAGGCCTATGATTAGGCTATAGTTTGCTACATTGCCTAGAAATATGCCTAAATATTGATCACCAATATTTCTCTGTCTGAAGGTCTTCCCTCTCCTAAAAGGTATGCTATAAAAATAGCTCAAGAAAAAGTGCAAGTCTCTCCAACTCTGCTCTCTTCAAACTATATCTAGCATATTTGCTGATATAGTCCAGTAATACAATATAAGGGCCATGTGAGAATCTCTGGTAATTTAAGCATTTGATATAGCCGATAGGGCACCATATTGTTAGGACCATGGCTGGCAAGTGAGCTGGGTCACATATGCCTAAAATAAATTGTGGGACTGCGGTTGGGTTTGGGACCAGTTCTTGCGGTAGCGGGTGGGAGTCGGACAGAAAGCCAGGGGGTGCTGGTTGGAGCGGTATGGGGAAATCATTCCTGCACAGACCTCTACTGTGCACAATGACAGTAACGATAGAGCTGTTTATTACTGTGTCAGTGTGAAAAGTAAGGAATTAGRTTGAGAAACTGACAGATCAATAACGTTACATTGGCATACTGACTAATACAACTCACATTGCACTGAAAAAATGTCAGAATATCAATCTTCAATCGTTTAACCGATGGTTTCATCGTTTGATTTAGTTCTAGTTTGATTGAGGCAAAAATAATTGCTTATGTAAGCCATCTTTTGGCCAGCTCTCTCTCTAACGGTATATCAACTGGCGAAAGCTTGCCAAGTTCATTTACTTCTGAAATGTGACAAAACAAGCGCTATAAAACATGTCCATACAAACAACTGCTGTTAGATGGTAATAATAGCCACCTCATATTGCTATCTGACAGATAACTAGAGGCTAGAGCTGACCTGGCTTTGGTAGCTACTCACTAGATTAGCTTATTCTTTCACCTCATTTGAGAGGTAATGAAACATTAGCTAACGTTACATGTCAGTTACAATACCAGCTCAGCACTGCGAATAAACACTAATTTAAACAGCAGTTACTTTGCCAGCTACATCACGCAATTAAAGAGTAGCCAGTTTCTGTTCCTTTTACAACTCGGTGAAATAGTGGAGCGTGTACACTGAACTATAATCAGCTATCCCATACTGGTCCAGCCAGCCTTCCAGAAGCTTTGCCTTCACACAGCCTGTCAGTCCGCTCTGTGGTGTCCGCATGGTCCTACATCCAGTCGGATAAACATTTAAAACAACTTATCCGACCACTCGGAGGCATCCGCATGGTCCTAAAGCACACCGTTGCCTTGTTTTGTATCACATTCCAATGATAAAACTGGGGGGGACAAAAATGCAATTTCAAAATGTGACCCCCGTCCCTAGTGAAAGTTGCACCCTTGCTAAGCACACAGCTAAGACAATGCAGGTGGGGCTTCGGGACAAGTCTCTGAATGTCCTTGAGTGGCCCAGCCAGAGCCCGGTCTTGATCCCGATTTAACATCTCTGGAGAGACCTGAAAATAGCTGTGCAGTGACATTCCCCATCCAACCTGACAGATCTTGAGAGGATCCGCAGAGAAGAATGGAAGAAACTCCCCAAATACAGGTGTGCCAAGCTTGTAGTGTCATACCCAAGAAGACTCGAGACTGTAATCGCTACCAAAGGTGCTTCAGCAAAGTACTGAGTAAAGGGTCTGAATACTTATGGAAATGTGATAACAGTTTTCTAATTTTAGTACATTTGCAAAAATGTCTAAAAACCTGTTCTTGCTTTGTCATTATGGGGTATTATGTGAAGACTGATTAGGAGAAGAAAAAAAAGATTTAATCAATTTTGGAATAATGCTGTAATGTAACAAAATGTGTAAAAAGTCAAGGGGTCTGTGTACTTTCCGAATGCACTGTAAGTACTTTACACCACTGTGTAAAAGGTAGCATCTAAATACAAAAATGGTGTTTCTCATACTCAAAGGTTTAGAATTTGTTAGCAGTTGATGTTATTCTTCAATGACACAGACCTCAAAGCAAACCAGGGGGAGGAAAATAGGTTTATTCAAATGGGACAAAGCATGCTTGGAAGTAGATTCTCCCTGATGCTCTCCTGAGACTCTCTCTTCAGAACAAAGGAACAGGATGTAGTTTATAACCCAGCCCTAGCCTGTGGTTGACCAATTAGAATTCCTTGCAATAAAACGGTATCCTATTTAATAGCAAGTATCCTATTTCAGGTTGGACCAATGAGAAGGTGCCACACGTAGCTATAAGTTCAAGACTGACATTCCTAACAGATGTCATTAATCTGCATTAATCCCCTATTACAGAAAAAACACTATTTCCATTGATCGTTAGTACTCTATTGACTTTTAGTCCTGTTAACGTCTCGTACTTGTCACGTTCTGACCTTAGTTCCTTTGTTTTGTCTTTTGTTTTAGTATGGTCAGGGCGTGAGTTGGGTAGGTTGTCTATGTTAGTTTTTCTATGATTTTCTATTTATGTGTTTGGCCTGATAAGGTTCTCAATCAGAGGCAGCTGTCAATCTTTGTCCCTGATTGGGAACCATATTTAGGTAGCCTGTTTTCGGTTGGGTTTTGTGGGTGGTTGTTTTCAGTCTTTGTGTGTCTACACCAGATAGAACTGTTTCGGTTGTTTCTTTGTTGTTTTGCATTTTTGTTTATTATTACATTTCCGGAACACTTACCAGGCTGCACCTTGGTCCTCACCTTCTTCCACCGACGACAGCCGTTACAGAACCACCCACCAAAAAAGGACCAAGCAGCGTAGTAACAGGCAGCAGCAGCAGGAGCAGCGCTATAAGGAGGAATGGACATGGGAGGACATTCTGGACGGCAAGGGTTGCTACACATGGGAGGAGATCCTGGCTGGAAGGGATCGCCTTCCATGGGCACAGGTGGAGTCAGCTAGAAGAGCAGAGGCAGCCGGAGAGAGGAACCAGCGGTATGTGGAAACACGGCTGGCAAGGAAGCCCGAGAGGCAGCCCCAAAAATGTATTGGGGGGGCACACGGGGAGTGGTGCTAAGCCAGGTAGGAGACCGGAGCCAACTCCCCGTGCTTACCGTGGAGAGAGAGGGACCGGGCAGGCACCGTGTTATGCCGTTAGGCGCACGGTGTCCCCGGTGCGTGTGCATAGCCCGGTGCGGTACATTGCAGCGCCTCGTATCGGCCGGGCTAGAGTGGGCATCGAGCCAGGTGCCATGAAGCCGSCTCAGCGCATCTGGTCTCCAGTYCGTCTCCTCGGGCCGGTGTACATGGCACCAGCCTTACGCATGGTGTCCCCGGTTCGCCAGCACAGCCCAGTGCGGGCTATTCCACCTCGCRGCACTGGCCTGGCTACGGYGAGKATTCAACCAGGTAAGGTTGGGCAGGCTCGGTGCTCGAGACCTACTGTGCYCCTCCYGGGTCCAGTATGCCCTGTTCCTGCTCCTCGCACTCGCCCAGTGGTGCGTGTCCCCAGCCCGGTACCACCAGTTCCGGCACCACGCACCAGGCCTACTGTGCGCCTCAGCAGGTCTGAGCTGCCCGTCTGTCCAGCGCCGCCTGAGCTGCCCGTCTGTCCAGCGCCGCCTGAGCTGCCTGTCTGTCCAGCGCCGCTTGAGCTGCCCGTCTGTCCAGCGCCGCCTGAGCTGCCCGTCTGTCCAGAGCCGCTAAAACCGCCCGTCTGTCCAGAGCCGCTAGAGCCGTCCGTCAGTCAGGAGCCGCTAGAGCCGTCCATCAGTCAGGAGCCGCCAGAGCCGCCCACCAGTCAGGAGCCGCCAGAGCCGCCCGCCAGTCAGGAACTGCCAGAGCCGCCCGCCAGTCAGGAGCTGCTCACGCCCTGACCAACTAAAACAAAAGACAAAACAAAGGAACTAAGGTCAGAACGTGACACATACATGTAAAAAATATATCACTAGCCACTTTAAACAATGCCACTTAATATAATGTTTACATACCCTACATTACGCATCTCATATGTATATACTGTACTCTATACCACCTACTGCATCTTGCCATCTTTATGTAATACATGTATAACTAGCCACTTTAAACAATGCCACTTAATATAATGTTTACATACCCTACATTACTCATCTCATATGTATATACTGTACTCGATACCATCTACTGCATCTTGCCTATGCCGTTCTGTACCATCACTCATTCATATCTTTATGTACATATTCTTCATCCCTTTACACTTGTGTGTATAAGGTAGCTGTTGTGAAATTGTTAGGTTAGATTACTCGTTGGTTATTACTGCATTGTCGGAACTAGAAGCACAAGCATTTCGCTACACTCGCATTAACATCTGTTAACCATGTGTATGTGACAAATAAAATTTGATTTGATTTGATTGTGAGCGTGTGCTACGGGTGGATGCTGCTATGGTGACCAGCGAGCTGAGATAAGACAGGGCTTTACCTAGCAAAGCCTTATAGATGACCTGGAGCCAGTGGGTTTGGCGACAAATATGAAGCGAGGGCCAGCCAACGAGAGCATACAGGTCGCAGTGGTGGGTAGTATATGGGGCTTTGGTGACAAAACGGAGGGCACTGTGATAGACTGCATCCAATTTGCTGASTAGAGTGTTGGCGGCTATTTTGTAAATGACATCGCCGAAGTCAAGGATCGGTAGGATAGTCAGTTTTACGAGGGTATGTTTGGCAGCATGAGTAAAGGATGCTTTGTTGTGAAATTGGAAGCTGATTCTAGATTTAATTTTGGATTGGAGATGATTAATGTGAGTCTGGAAGGAGAGTTTACAGTCTAACCAGACACCTAGGTATTTGTAGTTGTCCACATATTCTAAGTCAGAACCGTCCAGAGTAGTAATGCTGGACGGGCTGGCAGGTGTGGGCAGCGATCGGTTGAAGAGCATGCATTTAGTTTTACTTGCATTTAAGAGCAGTTGGAGGCCACAGAAGGAGAGTTGTATGGCATTGAAGCTCGTCTGGAGGTTAGTTAACACAGTGTCCAAAGAAGGGCTAGAAGTATACAGAATGGTGTCATATGCATAGAGGTGGATCAGAGAATCCCCAGCAGCAAGAGCGACATCATTGATGTATACAGAGGAAAGAATCGTCCTGAGAATTTGGCACCCCCATAGAGACTGCCAGAGGTCCGGACAACAGGCCCTCCAATTTGACACACTGAACTCTGTCTGAGAAGTAGTTGGTGAACCAGGCAAGGCAGTCATTTGAGAAACCAAGGCTGTTGAGTCTGCCGATAAGAATGTGGTGATTGACAGAGTCGAAAGCCTTGGCCAGGTCGATGAATACAGCTGCACAGTATTGTCTCTTATCGTTGGCAGTTATGATATCATTTAGGACCTTTAGCGTGGCTGAGGTGCACCCATGACTAGCTCGGAAACCAGATTGCATAGTGGAAAAGGTTCGGTGGGATTCAAAATGGTCGGTGATCTGTTTGTTAACTGGGCTTTCGAAGACCTTAGAAAGGCAGGGTAGGATAGATATAGGTCTGTAGCAGTTTGGGTCTAGAGTGTCTCCCCCTTTGAAGATGGGGATGACCGTGGCAGGTTTCCAGTCTTTGGGGATCTCAGACGATAGGAAAGAGAGGTTGAACAGGCTAGTAATAGGGCTTGCAACAATTTCGGCAGATTATTTTAGAAAGAGAGGGTACAGATTGTCTAGCCCGGTTGACTTGTAGGGGTCCAGATTTTGCAGCTCTTACACAACATCAGCTATCTGGATTTGGGTGAAGGAGAAATGGGGGAGGCTTGGGCAAGTTGCTGTGGGGGGTACAGGGCTGTGGACTGGGGTAGGGGTAGCCAGGTGGAAAGCATGGCCAGCCGTAGAAAAATGCTTTTTGAAATTCTCAATTATCGCGGATTTATCGGTGGTGACAGTGTTTCCTAGCTTCAGTGCAGTGGGCAGCTGGGAGGAGGTGCTCTTATTCTCCATGGACTTTACAGTGTCCCAGAACTTATTGGAGTTTGTGCTACAGGATGCACATTTCTGTTTGAAAAAGCTGTTCCTTTGCTTTCCTAACTGCCTGTGTGTATTGGTTCCTAACTTCCCTGAAAAGTTGCATATCGCAGGGGCTATTCGATGCTAATGCAGTATGCCACAGGATGTTTTTTGTGCTGGTCAAGGGCAGTCAGGTCTGGAGTGAACCAAGGGTTATATCTGTTCCTGGTTACATTTTTTGAATGGGGCATGGTTATTTAAGATGTTGAGGAAAGCACTTTTAAAGAATAACCAGGAATCCTCTACTGACGGAATGAGATCTATATCCTTCCAGGATACCCGGGCCAGGTCGATTAGAAAGGCTTGCTCGCTGAAGTGTTTTAGGAAGCGTTTGACAGTGATGAGAGGTGGTCGTTTGACCGCAGAGGTGGTCGTTTGACCGCAGAGGTGGTCGTCTGACCATTACGGACACGGGCAATGATGCAGTGATTGCTGAGATCCTGTTTGAAGACAGCAGAGGTGTATTTGGAGGGCAGGTTGGTTAGGACTATATCTATGAGGGTGCCCGTGTTTATGGATTTGGGGTTGTACCGGGTAGGTTCATTGATAATTTGTGTGAGTTTGAGGGCATCAAGCTTAGATTGTAGGATGGCCGGGGTGTTAAGCATGTCCCAGTTTAGGTCACCTAACAGCACGAGCTCTGAAGATAGATGGGGGCAATCAATTCACATATGMTGTCCAGGGCACAGCTGGGGGCAGAAGGTGGTCTATAGCAAGCGGCTACGGTGAGAGACTTGTTTCTGGAAAGGTGGATTTTTAAAAGTAGAAGCTCAAATTGTTTGGGCACAGACCTGGATAGTAAGACAGAACTCTGCAGGTTATCTCTGCAGTAGATTGCAACCCCTTTGCAACCCCCCCTTTGGCAGTTCTATCTTTCAGTTCTATCTTTCAAATTGTTATAACAGAATGTAAATTCTCAGTTTGTCCTGATGGGTGATCTGAATCAGGACTGGCTATCATCTAGCTCTGATCAACTCAAAATTCTGTGCAATACCTACAATCTCACTCAGATTGTCAAATCTCACTCAGATTGTAACGAGGTTGAATATGAAGTATCCTCTGAAATCCTCTTTGATTGATTTGATCTTAACCAATCCTCCCCATAATGGTTCTGGTATTTTGCAAATGACATAAGTGATCACTGTGCTATTGRCTGTGTMWGAGATGGTAAAATTCCTAAGAAATCTCCACGTGTTATTACGAAAAGAAACTGGAAGCGGATTGATATTCAAGGTTTTTTACATGATGTATCTAGCATTGAATGGAATTAATCTCTGATGTTGGACTAGCCTTTTCTTACTTCCACAACGCATTCCAGGATGTATGCAATAGGCATGCCCCTTTAAAAAAAATGGCAGGATTAAGGGCAGAGAGAACCCTTGGTTTTCTAAGGAACTTACAAAAATCATAAGGAAACGAAATGCTATGTGGGCAAAAGCAAGAGGGACTGGTTTTGCAGATGATTGGAAGGCTTTTAAACATCTTTGAAATATGGGTGTGGCTATGATCCGTAAATTGAAAGCAGACCACTACCTGAAATCAACTTTACAAAATTTAAATAATCGATCCAAATTTGGCAAGTAGTGAAGGGTTTGGAGTGCAAAAAAGATACACAGCTTCTTAAACAATTGTTGGTCGATACACAGATTGTAACTGAGAGAACCTCCATTCTGTAAGCCTTGAATACACATGTTTTAGATGCAGGCAGTTTATTTGAAAAGGTCAAAGGTATAATTGAGCCCCTTATGAATTTAGCCGACACCCCTGTGCACTCCTTCACCAGGTTCTGCTTTTCATCCTTCTCTGTTTCAGAAGTGTGTAAAGCCCTGAAAGAAATTGATTTWAAAAAATCCCCTGGCCCTGATGAACTAGACCCCCGCATCCTACACCTAGCTACAGACATCATTGCTCCCCCTTAACATGTATTTTTTAACCTCATGCTTGAAATCCCCAAGTTATGGAAATCTGCTTTTGTACTGCCTCTCCTGAAAGGTGGAGATCCTACGCTACCTGACAACTATCGACCCATATCAAAATTGTCTGTACTGTCAAAGGTACTGGAGTCCTTAGTTAGTAGGCAGCTAAAGGTCTACTTCCAAGAAAACAACATCTTAAATGAAATGCAATCAGGATTTAGGTCTGGCCACAGCACCGTTTCAGCAACATTGAAGGTTTTAAATGACTTCCACTGTGCTCTTGATAAGAAGTTACACTGTGTGTCTGTTTTTATTAATTTGTCGAAGGCTTTTGACACCATGGACCATGCTGTGTTAGTGCAAGGTTAAAATGTTGTGGAATTACTGGTCATGCTCTAGATTGGTTTATAAATTACCTATCAAATCGTACACAATGTGTAATGGCGGATGGTTGTACATCTGAGTGCATAGAGGTGTGCTCAGGTGTTCCGCAAGGTTCTATTTTGGGCCCACTGTTGTTCATTTTGTATAACAACATTGGGGATCTTATTGAAACAGCGGATGTTCATTTTTTTATGCAGATGATACTGTTCTTTATTCAAGTGGTAGTAGTTTATCTTTAGCTTTTGAAAATGCCCAAAGAGCATTTAACATCATACAACAGAATCTGTATGATTTAAAGCTGATTCTAAATTCGGGTAAAACAAAATGCATGGCTTTTTCAAATGCCAGGCATGTTACAAATCATGTCATTGCTACATTGGCTGGACATACTATAGAGCAAGTTAAAGTGTACAAATATTTGGGTGTGTGGGTTGATGATAACTGATAACTGTTGATGAGAACCTGATAAGGAAGCTCAAGCTGAAAATAGGATTTTATTACCGGCATAGGGCTTGTTTTTCTTTTGAGGCCAGGAAGGAGCTGGTATGATGTACATTACTGACAGTTTTAGATTTTAGTGATGRTATATAAATGCAGGCCTCAGCCACTACCCTGAGAGCACTTGATTCAGTGTATCATGCAGCCCTCTGGTTCATTTCAAATCAGAAACGTCTAACACATCATTGTGATCTCTATAGCGCTGTTGGCTGGTCCTCATTGACCTTGCATAGGCTTAACCTCTCTGGGATATGTGGGACAGGTCCCACCGGCCAAGATCCAGTGAAAATGCAGAGCGCCAAATTCAAATAAATTACTTTAAAAAATTTACTTTCATGAAATCACACATGCAATACACCAAATTAAAGCTACACTGAATCCAGSCAACATGTCAGATTTCAAAAAGGCTTTACGGCGAAAGCAAACAATGCTATTATGTGAGGACAGCAACCCAGTAAACAAACACAGACAATCCTATTTCAACCCTCCAGGCGCGACACAAAACGCAGAAATAAAGAAATAATTCATGCCTTACCTTTGACGAGCTTCTTCTGTTGGCACTCCAATATGTCCCATAAACAACAATATCTCATAAACAACAATATTTCTCATGAGCTTGTTTGTCTATTATGAATACATTTTTCGTGGCACACGAGCCTAAAGGCTCTCATGACTCCTTCCTATGTGCACCAAATGATGATCTGTTTCCCTGAATTGCATTGTGATAGCCCCTTCACTGTAATATTGTATTTTATAACTTAGCTAGTCATGTTGGCAATAGAACAGGCTTTCAAATTATGCTCACCTGACCCAGATTTCAATTTATAATGAATTGCGTAAACAACAGCAATAATTGTGTGATGGTGGGAATGCAGGGTTGTGTTCCAAACAAAACAACTACTCGTTTGCTTGCTCTAGTTCCTCAACGGCACAGCTAGGAGAGCTCAAAAAACACCTTATAGTTGATGACTCTTCTTTGAGTCGTAATAGTGCATTGAAATGACTTAGGAACTGTGTACACTTTGGAGAGGTGTGTGACCACTTGGAGATACTAGTAGTCCTCTCACTCAAACCCTTGTAATTTTTTGTCTTATGTTGCATCTACCCTACATCTTCCAGGAATATTATTGTCATGTTACTGAATGTATCCAGAGTATTTTCACATTTTGTTATCAACAAATGTGGCGAAAAGTACAGTGTAATGTAAAATGCACATAAAATSAACAGTGCAATGTTTGGATTCAATCTTGTTTCAGGTGAACTATTGTGTCCTCACCTTTGGTCTAATCATTTTTCCATAATCTCAAAACTGTTCCCTTTCAATTGCTACCATGGTTATGCATATTCTTTTCATATATATTTTGTAAGAAACATTTAAATTTAGCCTTATCCATATAGGCCAATTCCGACCACTGTAAAGGGTTCAAACAGTGTATACTGTTCCAAAGGGMTTTTTCGGCTGTCCCCATAGGAGAACCCTTTTTGGCTCCAGGTAGAACCCTTTTGGGATGAACATTCTCTGAAAAGGTCTCTACCTGGAACCTAAAAGGGTTATCCTATGGGGACAGCAGAAGAACCCTTTTAGGTTCACGATAGCACCTTTTTTTCTAAGTGTGTACAGTAAGTGTATATTTTGCATTTCTGAAATGATTTTGATGTGATATGAAAGTAGAGAGCTTTATGTTTCTAGAACTGTACCGTAATTTGTCTGTTTTGGTTGCCAGAGCCAATTCACCTCTAAATAGAAGATGTAAGGCCCTTGGACTAGAAGGAGTAACATTAGGCTCCTTTAGTCCATTATTGGGCTAGGTAGGTAGTAGCCAACATTACCTCCTGCTTTTCAAAACATTGTTATTGGACAAGTTAGGTAGGTAGTAATCTGCCTCCTGCTTTTCAAAACGTTGTTTCCTTTTTCATGCTTATTGAACACAATCATGTATATAACAGCGCGAATGGATTTTTATCTCATTTCTAATAAATTGTATTTTTTTTGTGATTATGATTGCGTCTTATTTTAGGTCCACTTTTCATCCAGTGTTTCATTTGACAGGATCAGGCAATTTTTTTCAAGGGGGAGCAGTATGTTTTTATATAACGGTCATTATGTTTAAAGAGTTCTCCTTCCTTTGGAACAAARGTGAATAAAACACCAGATTTTCCTCCAATGACACAATTAAATAATAACGGTTGAAGATTACATGTTAGATTTTATGATCGCAAACCAAAGGTGAAGACAGCCCCCAATTAATTGTGTGAAACCTTCAGTCCTGTTTGAGATGCTTCACATGATCCCGTGTGTTCCTCACCAAAATAACATGTAATTGCCAAGAGATAAGAATCATTTCAAAGGTGTGATCTCCCAATCATTTACCTGTGAGAGCGTCTCCCAGCTCTAATACCTAAACTATTAAAGAAAAAGTGTAGGAAATTGTTTTACCACAAGTCAGTTCTCATCTTTTATGTCTCAATACCAAAAAGCGTTACAGCTCCCAATASTGTATACAAATAGGAGAGGTATGGTCAAGTGTAGAAAGGGAATTGTAATTTAGGAAGCAGAAGATTGAAACTGGAATATTTGCAGCACCATCCCATTCCTGACACCAATGTAGCGACTTGAGGGAGTGAATCCTTGACCTTGACTCTGTTAATCTAACAGCTTTTAGACGTGACGAGGTCTGAACCTATTGGTAAGGTCACTGGTGTTATGAAAGCTACAATATTCTGGAGGAATAGTGGCAGAATAGTCATTTGTATGGTAAGTGAGAGATTATGGATCTAAGAGAGAAATTCCTCCTTTCTTTCCTTTTTTCTCTCTCTTTCTTTTACATTTCAATGGTATCTGGATCTCTAGCTCTCTCCCAGCCGCTCAGTATAAGCCTTGTTTCACCGGTTTCCAATCCATCTCTGAAACAAATCATCTATGGACTCATACCTGTCAGAAAGAAACAGCTCAGATGAAAGATTGCACTGATTCCCTCCTTTATTTTCTTCTTTATTTTCTCCTCCCTTTGTTCCTCCACTGACGGGCTAAAGCTCTGTTTGACGTTGGGGTTGCTTTCTAAGGAGAGGAACWGAGGTAGCGAGGGTTGTTCTGCTGTGGGGATGGCATTAGGGGACGCTCCAGTCTGACAGGTATCTATAGATGCCATTGACTTTAAATTAAAGCGACGCGTGAGGTGATCAATCATAAGAGCCGACTCCGGACAGAGACTCAGTGTGATGCATTGGCCCCTTTTCCCCTTGGCTCTTGCTGCGATTGCGCTCCACCATCAGAGATAAATTACTTCAGCGACCAACACTCCTCTCCTCCCCTCTCTACCCCTCTCTGCTCCTCTCTTCTCTCCGCTCTGCTCCTCTCCTTTCTCGTCTCTTCTACCCCCCTTCTGCAATCCAGAAACCTCCCAATTTTAAACTTCACAGAGCAACGCTGTTTTTTATAACCTTGTACAAAATGTTGCAGTTTTACTACACAGTGTGCTGAACTACTTACTGTTTGTCTAAATTAGTTTCAGTCAGCCACACACAAATATTGTTATTTTTATGGTTTCACCTTATAGCTACGGATTGTATAGCCTGTCAAATATCTGATGTAGGTTTGACCTTGGTTACTGTTGCTATGTGTAGTATGTCAATCTTTATGGGTGAGTCAGTGTTTGGAAGTGGCGAAGGTGACACACTGTGGCTGACACTGCACTGTAAGGATAAGTGCAGAAAAAGGGCTACATTATAGTTTCTTGATGGTAGGCACACATAGTTTTTTCTCCCGTGGATTTTGGATGTTGCAGACTGTAAACATTTTTAAAAGAGTGAGAACTAAGCCACTTTATTGGTGTTGGAATGTATGCTGTGCTCTCAACGAAGATCAAGGTCTCATTGTCTCAGRGTTTGTCTCAACGGTGTCTCAGAACCCTGGCAACGCTACTGGAGGGAAACGACAGGAAACTCAGGGGGACAGTCTTTCTCTCTCTCCTCTCTCTCTTTTTTTTCTCTCTGTCCTGTCGCTCTCCCTCTTCATCTCTCTCTGCCTTCTCTCTCCCCCTTTTTTCCTCTCAGTACAGTGCAGGGTAACACTGCTCAATTTCACACTCCGGTGACCCTCTCACAGCATGAGGAATCATACTGGCACACACTATGTCAGGTTGGTTATGGAGAGAGAAAAAAGTATTTCAATAACCTCCACGTGGTAGTAGTGGGCCTGGGTTTGGACGCAAGCTTATTCCTAGAAAATAAAAGCCACAAATAGTTTTGATTAAATAGAATGACCACACTTCTGCACTGGGCCATACTGTATATGAGAAGAAAAAAAACATGACAACCAATGGAAGATAAATSTGTCTCTTAGCTTGATTCATACTGACTGAAATTACCGCGGGCATCATCGTAAATGCGCAACTGATAAGCTGTATAGAGATTGGTCATGGTCACTTATGAAAAGTATAAACACAGAGACAGTCATTTTATACACAAGGCTTCAAACATGGAAGCTTATTTTGATATGATGGCAGATCCATGATAGGAATCCATAAAGACACTGGAAATATAGCTTGTTTGAGTATGAAAAACATGCATGAAATTGATCAAAATGCATAAAAGATAACTTAAATTCACACCATTATAATGCTAATCATAGTTACAAATATGAGCTATTACTCCTTAAAGTATAACTTTCAGACCCACACAAACAAATTGAAAAGTTTAGTTAATCTCAACAGATGGCAACGGACTGCACGGGAGGATACACATGCCTGTAACTTGGCAATGTGAATTTGCTGCATACAACAGTTTTCTCCAGTGATGGGGAAGTGCAGGGGGGAAATAAAACAGGTTTCTCCAGTGATGGGGAAGTGTAGGGGAAAAATAAAACAGTTTTCTCCAGTGATGGGGAAGTGTAGGGGAAAAATAAAACAGTTTTCTCCAGTGATGGGGAAGTGTAGGGGGAAAATAAAACAGTTTTCTCCAGTGATGGGGAAGTGTAGGGTGAAAACATATAAATAAAGAAAATTAGGAAAAATGGAAATCTTGATTTTCCAATCGACAATCCTTCTTTTGTGTTTTAAACTTTACTGCTTTGATTTTGTTTGACTCACGGCACAATATTTAGAGATGATTTACAAAGTGACAGAGCATGTAACCGTGAATCATAGTCCATAGACGCTGAGACGCGTTAGTCAGGCGTCCAATTGTGACATAGGTAAATGATTCTGAGACCAACATCCGCGGGGGACGCACGTCCCGAACGTGCACCACCCCTTAATTCCCAACCAACGCGGCTCCGGTACACTTTCTCTTTTCATTTGAATGTGTTGACAGTTGGAGAAATTGTCTGAGCTGTGCTGAGAATTCAAAAAGTATGAAAGCCAACGGTCCAATATTCTAGAACAGTGCTGTGTGAAAGGAGTGTGAAGAAAGTAGAGCCAACACTTATATTGTAAACTTCAACACACACACACGCGTGCGCACACACACACACACCCTTGAAATACATTTGTCCAATCATATTCATCATCATCATCATATTTATTATCATCATCATCATCCTCCTCATCATCATCTTTACTATCATCACTAACATCAACTTTACTATCATCATCATCATCTTTACTATCATCACTAACATCAACTTTACTCATATCATCTTTACTATCATCACTAACATCAATTATATCATCATACCTCCTCCTCATCAATTTACTATCATCACTAACATCATCTACTATCATCATCATCTTACTATCATCACTTACATCAAACTTTACTATCATCATCATCCTCCTCCTCATCATCTTTACTATCATCACTAACATCATCTTTACTATCATCATCATCTTTACTATCATCACTAACATCATCTTTACTATCATCACTAACATCAACTTTACTATCATCACTAACATCATCTTTACTATCATCACTAACATCATCTTTACTATCATCACTAACATCATCCTTACTATCATCACTAACATCATCATTACCATCGTCACTAACATCATCTTTACTATCATCATCATCATCCTCCTCCTCCTCATCTTTACTTTCATCACCAACATCATCCTTACTATCATCACCAACATCATCCTTACTATCATCACCGACAGCACCATCCTTACTATCATCACCAACATCATCCTTACTATCATCATCACCAACATCATCCTTACTATCATCACCAACATCATCCGTACTATCATCACCAACATCATCCTTACTATCATCACCAACATCATCCTTACTATCATCACCAACATCATCCTTACTATCATCACCAACATCACCCTTATGTATATACATATAAGTAATGTAGGGTATGTAAACATTATATTAAGTGGCATTGTTTAAAGTGGCTAGTGATACATTTATTACGTAAAGATGGGAAGATGCAGTAGGTGGTATAGAGTACAGTATATACATATGAGATGCGTAATGTAGGGTATGTAAACATTATATAAAGTGGCATTGTTTAAAGTGGCTAGTGATACATTTATTACATGTATGGCAGCAGCCACTCAATGGTAGTGGTGGCTGTTTAACAGTCTGATGGCCTTGAGATAGAAGCTGTTTTTCAGTCTCTCGGTCCCTGCTTTGATGCACCGGTACTGACCTCGCCTTCTGGATGATAGCGGGGTGAACAGGCAGTGGCTCAGGTGGTTGTTGTCCTTGATGATCTTTATGGCCTTCCTGTGACATCGGGTGGTGTAGGTGTCCTGGAGGGCAGGTAGTTTGCCCCCGGTGATGTGTTGTGCAGACCTCACTACCCTCTGGAGAGCCTTGGGTTGTGGGCGGAGGCAGTTGGCAGTACCCGGGGTGCATACAGGCCGAACAGGATCTTCAAATTGTGTATCTGTAAAAGTTTGTGAGTGCTTTTGGTGACAAGCAAATTTCTTCAGCCTCCTGAGGTTGAAGAGGCGCTGGCTGCGCCCTTCTTCACAACACTGTCTGTGTGGGTGGACACAGCCTAAAGACTACCTAGACACAGCCTACAGACAGGCACTCATCGTAAAAGCTAGACGACACCAGCCCACTACAGACAGACACTCATCACCTAACCAGCAACAACAGACCTCATCACTTGACCGCTAGACGCCACTCATCAACCTAGACACAAGCGTAACAGACAGCCACTTCATCCCCTGACAGCAAGCCTACAGAACAGACACTCTCACCTACGAACACAGCCTACAGACAGAACTCATAACCTGACAGCAACCTACAGACAGACACTCATCACCATGACCAGCCTAGCAACAGACATCATCACCTAGACACAGCTGCAGACAGACACTCATCCCTAGACACAGCCTGCAGACAGACACTCATCCACCTAGACAGCAGCCTGCAGAGAGACACCACACTAGACAACAGCCTGCAGACAGACACTTCAATCACCTAGACACAGCCTACAGACAGATACGTATCACCTAGACACAGCCTGCAGACAGACACTCATCACCTAGACACAGCCTGCAGACAGACACTCATCACCTAGACACAGCCTGCAGACAGACACTCATCACCTTGACACAGCCTACAGACAGACACTCATCACCTAGACACAGCCTGCAGACAGACACTCATCACCTACCTGGGCACAGACACAGTTGTGTGGTCCATAATCCAGCCATGCAGCTCACTCAACCCCAAACAAAGCTAGTTTCCGGTGTTTTTAAACAATCTAATATGACCCATAGTCCTTCTAGCCGTCTCTATTTAGAACAAGAAAAAGTAACAAATCGGCCCACAGTCATCAAGCTAGGTAAGAGATCATTGTTTAAGTGAAGTAGGTCAAATGTCATTCAATAATCTATATTGTGTTGCACATTTAACCAATAGCCTAGCAAATGAACAACCCTTTCTTTTAAAAGCACAAAGACTTAAAGGGATACTTCAGGATTTTTCCAATGAGGCCCTTTATCTAAACTACCTCTAAATTCCTTCATAATGGACACAGAGACATAAAAATGGTATCCACGAGTTCAAAGACTCTGGGAAGTAGATAAAGTGCCTCATTGCCAAAATCCCGAAGTATCCCTTTAACTTTTTATTTTTTTATTTGTATTTATTATGGATCCCCATTAGCTACTCTTCCTGGGGTCCAGCAACATTAAGGCATATTTATAACATTACAATATTTTCATAACAAATTTCACAACAGACTGAGTGTGTGCCCTCAAGCCCTACTCCACTACCATATATCTACAACACAAAATCCATGTGTACGTGTGTGTATATGTAATGAACGTGAGGGGAGACAAAGAGCTGGTTTCAAGCGCAGGGCGCAGCAGGTGTTTATTGCAAAGGACCACAGGAGGAGGCAGGTAGCTGAGTCCAGGGGCAGGCAGAAGGTCATACACAGGGGGTCCAAAAGGGCAACAGTACAGGCAGGGAAAAGGCTAGTAAAGTAGTCCGGGAGATCAGGCAATAGATAGATAACAGGAAATCTGATAGGCTAAAGTACAGGCATGGAATAGGCAAAAAGGCATATTTAGTGAGGCAGGCAAAAACTATCAAACACGGGAGGAGTAAATCATAGGAAAGCCAGCGCTCTGAAAGACGTGTCACAAAACATAAAATACTTCACAGTTATGGGGTGCAAAGAACTGAACTAAATAGTGTGTGATAATGACATACAGGTATGTGAACAGGTGATTAGAATTCAGGTGATTGGGATCTGGAGAGTGAGCTGCGTTCAGGAGTTCTAGGTGTTTGAGAGCGTGAGCTGGAAAGTGGTCTGGAAAGTGAGCTGCGTTCAGGAGTTCTAGGTGTTTTGAGAGCGTGAGCTGGAAAGTGGTCTGGAAGTGAGCTGCGTTCAGGAGTTCTAGGTGTTTAGAGCGTGAGCTGGAAAGTGGTCTGGAAAGTGAGCTGCGTTCAGGGAGTTCTAGGTGTTTGAGAGCGTGAGCTGGAAAGTGGTCTGGAAAGTGAGCTGCGTTCAGGAGTTCTAGGTGTTTGAGAGCGTGAGATGGAAAGTGGTCTGGAAAGTGAGCTGCGTTCAGGGGTTCTACGTGTTTGAGGGTGTGAGTTGGAAGCAGACGTTACAGTATAGTGCGGATGTTATCATGTGTATGTATGCATGTGTCTGTGACTATGTGTTGCTTCACAGTCCTGCTGTTCCATGAGGTGTATTTTTTATCTGTTTTTTTTATCTGATTCTACTGCTTGCATCAGTTACCTGATGTGTAATAGAGTTCCATGTTGTCATGGCTGTCTGTAGTACTGTGCACCTCCCATAGTCTGTTCTGGAATTGGGGACTGTGAAGAGACTTCTGGTGGCTTATCTTGTGGGGTATGCATGAGTGTCTGAGCTGTGTGCTAGTTGATTAAACAGACAGCTTGGTGTTTTCAATGTGTCAATACATCTCACAAATAGAAGTAGTGATGAAGTCAATCTATCCTCCACTTTGAGCCAAGAGAGATTGACATACATATTATTAATGTTTGCTCTCTGTGTACATCCAAGGGCCAGCTGTGCTGCCCTATTCTGAGCCAATTGCAATTTTCCTAAGTCCCTCTTTGTGGCACCTGACCACATGACAAAACTAGAGCATGTAGGAGCTGCCTTGTTGATAGTGCTGTTAAAAATGTAGAGCAGCGCTTTATTATGGACAGACTTCTCCCCATCTTAGTTACTATTGTATCAATATGTTTTGGCCATGACAGTTTACAATACAGGGTTACTCTAAGCAAGTTAGTCAACTCAATTTGCTCAATTTCCACATTATTTATTACAAGGTTTAGTTGAGGTTTAGTGTTTAGTGAATGATTTGTCCCAAATACAATGCTTTTAATTTTTGAAATTATTTAGGACTAACTTATTCCTTGCCACCCATTCTGAAACTAACTGCAGCTCTTTGTTAAGCGTTGCAGTCATCTCAGTTGCTGTCGTAGCTGACATGTATAGTGTTGAGTCAACCATCGTTTGTCAATTTGTTTACAGTAAAATAGCATTGTTTCTGGTCAAACATTTTCCAAATGTTTACTAAGGGTTGGTAACAGGCTGATTGGTCGGCTTTTTGAGCCAGTAAAAAGGGCTTTACTATTCTTGGGTAGCGGAATTACTTTTTCTTCCCTACAGGCCTGAGGGCACACACTTTCTAGTAGGCTTAAATATGGCAAATAGGAGTGTCAAAATCGTCTGCTATTATCCTCAGTAATTTTCCATACAAGTTGTCAGACCCTGGTGGCTTGTAATTGTTGATAGACAATCATTTTTTTCACCTCTTCCACACTCACTTCACGGAATTCAAAATTACAATTCTTGTCTTTTATAATGTGGTCAGATTTACTTGGATGTGGAGTGTCAGTATTTGTTGCTGACATGTCATGCGTCAGTTTGCTGATCTTGCCAATGAAAAAATTATTAAAGTATGTGGCAATATAGTTTTTTTATTTTTTGAATGAGCCATCTGATTCAATGAATGCCCCTTTTCCAAAATGTAATTGAAGGTGCTCCAAATCTTTTTACTATCATTCTTTATGCCATTTATCTTTGTTTCATAGTGTAGTTTCTTCTTTTTATTCAGTTTAGTCACATTTCTCAATTTGCAGTACGTTTGCCAATCGGTTGTGCAGCCAGATTTATTTGCCATTCATTTTCCTAATTCTTATCAACCATATTAAGAGATCCTCTATATCAAATTTCTGCCAGACTGCCCAGCCATTCCCGAGCCGCCTGGACACCCGACCCCCACCAGTCTAGTCAATAATAATGACTCTCTCCTCAACGCAATTTTCTTCCCAATAAAAATGTTTTTTATATATTATTTTATCCCAAGGGAAGAGTTTGTAAACACCTACACATCTACATCAACACACAGAGGTAGCGCATCCTCCATATAATTCATCTCATCGGGCCTCCCGAGTGGAGCAGCAGTCTAAGGCACTGCATCGCAGTGCTAGAGGCGCCACTACAGATCCGGTTTTGATCCGTGACCGGGAGACCCATGAGTCAGCACACAATTGGCCCAGCGTCGTCCGAGTTAGGGGAAGGTTTGGCCGGCTGGGATGTCCTTGTCCCATTGCGCTCTAGCGACTTCTTGTGGTGGCCGGGCGCATGCACATTGACAATTGTACGGTGTCTCCTCCGACACATTGGTGTGGCTGGCTTCTGGGTTAAGCGAGCAGTGTGTGAAGAAGCAGTGCAGCTTGGCGGGGCCGTGTTTCAGGGGACGCGTGGCTCTCGACCTTCACCTCTCCCAAGTCCGTACAGGAGTTGCAGTGGTTAGACAAGACTGCAACTACCAATTGGATATCATGAAATTGGGTTAAAAATGTATTTATACATTTTTTCTTTAAATGTATTCATCTCATTTGGCCTAGTAGCACTGTAGAGCTCTTTTTACTTCCACACAATATAGCTGGGTCGCCCTGTCCTGCCCCCTAGTGGTCCACTGCCCCACTCAGCTTTAAGATCTTAGTGAAACATTCCTTATTGGTTTCATATGTGACAACAGTACAGCAGACCCCCAGGGCCAGGACTGTGCAGCCCAGCAGCTAGGGATTTCCTAAATAGGTATCTCCCTGATGTGGGCATGTTTTCAATACAGACTCCTTTTGTTGTACTGTTCCATATAAGGCATCCAGACCTTATGAAGTTGCACAGTATACCTTTAATCTTGTAACACATCAAATCTACTGAATAACTTGACATTTCTGCAATCGATTGTGACATTGTGCGAGGATAATCAACTTTCCAATTAATGGCAATGCATTGTTTTGCCACTATATGCTAGATTACACAATTTCTTCTAATAATAGCCTCCGGTATCAGCATTTCAAAGTAATCAAAAACAGGGAGAAGGGAGAATTWGTAGACATGCTGAGATAAAATAACATACTATTTGCCAGAATTCAGCCAGCCTTCAAAAGACCATAACATATGGAAGTATGTCCCCCTTATATACAGAGTAATAACATTTCTGAGTGCATAATATTCAGTTTCACTGGCAAATAGTACGTTCTATGGATGGTTTTAAACTGCAGTAATTTATGTATGAGGTTATATGAACATGACTGGGCATTCAAACATATCTTTATCCATTCGTCATCATCAATAGCTTCTCCCAGGTCTTCCTCACATTTTTGTTTTACATGTGTTGTGTCCTCGGGAAAAGCCTCTATCAACCCTTTATACAGTTTGGAAATCAACGTTTTAGGTTTGTCAGACTGCCTTAAAATAGTTAAAATCTTTGAAGCTTCTGGCTAGTCCAGTGTTTGCTGCACATACATAATTTTTAAAAATGTATCTGCAAAAATTCACCTCAGCTCCATCACAGACTGGTCTTCCCTGGCTGTCTGACCCTCTCTTAGATGAGGCATTACAAAGAATTACCTTGGTGTACACTTATACATTATATTATCCAAGAATTGAATCAATGGTTCAACCCTTGAAATGACCATGATTCCCAGATCCCAGACTGTAGCTTTAAGTTTAACCTGCTGTTGTGTTGCTACTCTAGGCCTACCCTAAAGATGGAACTCTGTATCCATTCATTGATATTGTTATAACATACTGCAAAATTCACCTGAGCTCCGTAGACTAGTCTTCCCTGGCTGTCTGACCCTGCTGGGACACCTGTCACCATCTGATCCTGCTAAGACATGATGAGCATAGTGTTGTGTACTGACTGCACAACGACAGTGAAGCCTGTAGAGCTGTTTATACCATGACAGTGTGAATATAGGGAATTAGCTCGGGAAACTGACAGATCAATAACGTTACATTGCTATACTGACTCTAATAAAAACTCACATTGCACTATTAAAAAACGTCAGATTATTGGTCTTTAATCGTTTGGCCGCTGGTTTCATCATTTGATTCAGGTCTAGTGTGATTGAGGCAAAAACAACAGCTAACATTAGCCAAGTGGTCCTAAATCCAGCCGGCTTAAACCGCCAAACAGCCTACCCAACCGCTCTGAGGCGTCCGCATGGTCCTAAAGCACAACGATGCCGCTTTTTGTATCACAGTCCAATGATAAAACTGGTGGCCCCCCGTCCACAGTGAAAGTTGCGCCCCTGCTCTCTATAATGTATATAATCTTTATACTGTATATACTGTCTATTCTATACACCCTGTACTGTACCGGATGTTCGTTTGTTATATATTTTATCTTTCACATTTCCCTGCAAGCACAACACTCCACTGAATTAATGATGTCCTTAATTGGTGCCATATATGACTATAGCGAGTTAAAAATATTTTAAATGCACCAACGTATCTCTTCAGGGACAAAGTGTCCTCCTAGGAACATTATGTTATAAACAAATAGATAAAAACACTGCATTTAGATTAAAGGGAACATAATTTCCCTCCACATCGGCCCTGTCCCGGAGCATTAGCAAGTTGAATGGTTATTTAGTTATTTATTGTGTTCAACACTTTCAAATTAAAATAAATTAATGTTCCACCTTTTGGGATTCCCATCTCTCACTGTTCACTATGTGCCTATCTATGGGGAGTTGTAAATCTATCAAGTGAATTTGTTCATTGTTTCATTTACCAATATAGCCCAACAACTACGGTAATGACTTTGGATCTGTAAACTGTATTGGAATAACAAACATGCATGGCAATGAAGTTGTGAATGGGAGTGATTGGTATAGATTTGCCATCATATCAGTAGATCAAGATCTTATAAACAATTTTGCTGAAAACGTTTGCACATGAGCAGTAATAATGGGCGACTTCAGAGATCAGTTTATGTCCAGTCTACCCTGGACACGAACTGATGCCATAAGAACCTCCTATATTATGGTAGATACTCAAAAGGAATGTGTCTTCCTACTCTCCTATAAAATGACTGATTGAGACAGAGAAATGATTGGAAATCAGCTGCGTGACCCTGCTTGTTCTGTCACTGTCATTACATGCCACTGTGCTGCACTCATAAATATCACACACACTGTCCTGTATGATTACCTTGGCACAGTAAGGCTGTAATTCTATCGCTATAGCTGCAATTATGTACCCCACCTTTGTTGTTCTGCAGTAAATGGTTGCATGCTCACACACACATTCATATAAACCCGCGCACACACACAATACTCAATACCCTGTAGGTGGTGGCGGGTTGTACTTCCCCTCATGAGGGACCACCTATAGAGAGAGGGAGGGAGGGAGGGAGGGAGGGTAGAGTTGGAGGAAGGAGTGATGCCTTATGGAGAAACTATGTGAGTCACTCACATCTCTCTCTCAGGGATCTCTCTCTCATGTCCCTCTATTCCCACAATCATTCTTTCTCGCACTCCATCTCCCTCTTCTCTGGTCTATATGTACAGTGCCTTRGGAAACAATTCAGACCCCTTCACTTTTTCCATATTTAAACAAATCTATCTACACACGATACCCCATAATGACACGGAAAAAACAGGTTTTTAGAAAATGTTTCAAATGTACATAAGTATTCAGACTCTTTACTCAGCACTTTGTTGAAGCAACTTTGGCAGCGATTACAGCCTCGAGTCTTCTTGGGTATGACGCTACAAGCTTGGCACACCTGTTTCTCTCAATTTTCTCTGCAGATCCTCTCAAGCTCTGTCAGGTTGGATGGGAGCGTGGCTGCACAGCTATTTTCAGGTCTCTCCAGAGATGTTCTATCGGGTTAAAGTCAGGCTCTGGCAGGGCCACTCAAGGACATTCAGAGATTTGTCCTGAATCCACTCCTGCATTGTCTTGGCTGTGTGTTGGAAGGTGAACCTTCGCCCCAGTATGAGGTCATGAGCACTCTGGAGCAAGGTTTCATTGACACAACATGGTGCCGACAGAGATGGTCCCATTCTTAGGAAACTATGCAGTATTTCGTTTTTTTTATGTATTATTTCTTACATGGTTACTCCAGGAAATCTTAAGTCTTATTACATACAGCCAGGAAGAACTATTGGATATGAGAGCAACGTCAAAAAACCAACATTAAGACCAGGAATACGACTTTCCCGAGGCAGATCCTCTCTTCACACCATCACCCAGGACAATGGAGCTAATCCCAGCAGCTGACTGAAAACAACGGCGACGCAGAAGGGGCAGACGGAGCGGTCTTCTGGTCAGGCTTCGTAAACGGGCACATCGCTCACCGTTCCCGAGTAACCTACTCGCCAATGTCCAGTCTCTTGACAACAAGGTTGACGAAATTCGAGCAAGGGTTGCTTTCCAGAGAGACATCAGAGATCGTAACATTCTCTGTTTCACGGAAGCATGGCTCTCTCGGGATATGTTGTCGGAATCGGTCCAGCCACCGGGCTTCTCCATGCATCGCGCCAACAGAGATAAACACCTCCCTGGGAAGAGGAAGGGCGTGTATGCTTTATGATTAACAATGTCGCATCAACTCCTGCTACACCCTCTGGTGTTCATCCGGTGTCTTCTTGATCTGCAGTTACTCCCCCTGTACACTCTCTCTCTCCCTTTCCCTCTCTGTGTGATTGTGTGGTTGGAGACAGGTGTGCTGGAGTCAGAGCAGATCCCTACCAGCTGCAACTCGTTCCATAATCAAGACCTATACAAATACTCAGTCCTGCCACTTTTACGAGATCATAATCTCTGCTCATTACCGCCCTGTCTCTGGCTCCTGTCTCCTGTTCCACATCTCACAACCCAACTACCATGCTCTGGATTTTACTCACCACCACTACCTTGGATTCCCCTCAGGATCTATTTACCCTGTTCTACTCAGCCAACTCCAACCTCAGTCTCCACATCTGTTTTTTCCGCAACTCATCCAAGCTTCCCCGGATGTGCACTCCATATCTCTCTGAGTAACAATAAATATTTTGGTTCATTCATCGCTGTTTCCTCATCTGAGTCTGCTCTTGTGTTCCCCTGTGTCACTCCGCTTAACAAACAACTCATGGTGCAATCATAACAACACACAGGAACTCAAGTCCTTCTGCTCATCCGACCTAGAATTCCTTACAATCAAATGCTGGCCATTCTACCTACCAAGAGAATTCTTGTCAGTTATAGTCACATCTGTGTACARCCCCCCCCTTAAGCGAACACCAASACGGCCCTCAAGGAACTCCACTCGACTGTATGTAAACTGGAAACTATATACACAGAGGCTGCATTTATTGTAGCTGGGGATTTTAACAAAGCAAATTTAAGATCAATGTTACCAAAATTTTATCAGCATATTGAATGCACGACACGTAGGGCTAATACTCTTGACCACTGCTACTCTAACCTCCGCAATGCATACAAAGCCCTCCCCAGCCCTCCCTTCGGCAAATCCGACCACGACGCCATCTAGCTCGTCCCGGCTTATAGGCAGAAAATCTAAATGGATGTACCTGCGATGAGAACCATTCAACGCTGGTCCGACCAATCGGAAGCCACGCTTCAGGATTGTTTTGATCACGTTGACTGGAATATGTTCCAGTCAGCCTCATAGAACGACATTGATCGATACGCTGACTCGGTGAGTGCGTTTATATATAATTGCATTGGAGGTGTCATAACCACTGTGACTATTAAAACCAACCTACCCAGAAACCGTGGATGGATGACGGAATTCGCGAAAAACTGAAAGCGCGATCCACCACATTTAACCATGGAAAGAGGTCTGGTGATATGGCTGAATATAAACAGTGTAGTTATTCCCTCCTCAAGGCAATCAAACAAGCAAAATGCCAGTACAGGGACAAGGTGCAGTTGCAATTCAACAGCTCAGACACGAGACGTAGTGGCAGGATCTACAGGTAATCACTGACTACAAAAACAAAAACAGCCACATCACGGATACCGACGTCACGCTTCCAGACAAACTAAACACCTTCTTTGCCCGCTTTGAGGATAATACAGTGCCACCGTCGCAGCTCGCTAACAAAGACTGAGGCCCCCCCTCTCCTTCTCAGTGGCTGACGTGAGTAAAATATTTAAACATATTAACCCACGCAAGTCTGCTGGTCCAGACGACATCCCAAGCCGCGTCCTCAGAGCATGCGCAGACCAGCTGGCTGGTGTGTTTTTCTGACATATTTAATGGCTCTCTATCCCAGTCTGTGTTCCCCATATGCTTCAAGATGGCTACCATTGTTCCTGTACCCAAGAAGGCAAAGATAACTGAACTAAATGACTACTGCCCTGTAGCACTCACTTCTGTCATCATGATGTGCTTTGAGAGTCTAGTCAAGGATCATATCACCACCACCTTACCGGCCACCCTAGACCCACTTCAGTTTGCATACCACCCCAACAGGTCCACAGATGACGCAATCGCCATTGCACTGCACACTGCCCTATACCATCTGGAAATAAAGAATATCTATGTAAGAATGCTGTTTATTGACTACAGCTCAGCCTTCAACATAATAGTACCCTCCAAGCTCATCATCAAGCTGGAGGCCCTGGGTCTCAACCCCTCCCTGTGCAACTGGGTACTGGACTTTCTGACAAGCCGCCCCCAGGTGGTGAAGGTAGGAAACAACATCTCCACTTCACTGAACCTCAACACTGGGGCACCACAAGGGTGTGTGCTCAGCCCTCTCCTGTACTCCCTGTTCACCCACGACTGCGTGGCCATAAACGCCTGCAACTCAATCATCAAGTTTGCAGACGACATAACAGTAGTGGGCTTGATCACCAACAACGACGAGAGGAGGGAGGAGGTGAGGGTACTCGGAGTGTGGTGTCAGGAAAACAGCCTCTCACTCAACGTCAACAAAACAAAGGAGATGATCACATGGACTTCAGGAAACAGCAAAGYCAGCACCCACCTATCCACATCGAAGGGTCAGCAGTAGAGAAGGTGAAAAGTTTTAAGTTCCTGGGCGTACACATCACAGACAAACTGACGTGGTCCACCCACACAGACAGTGTGGTGAAGAAGATGCAACAGTGCCTCTTCAACCTCAGAATGCTGAAGAAATTTGGCTTGTCACCCAAAACCCTGACAAACTTTTACAGATGCACAATTGAGAGCATCCTGTCGGGCTGTATCACAGCCTGGTACGGCAACTGCACCGCCCTCAACTGCAAGGTTCTCCAGAGGGTGGTGCAGTCTACACAACGCATCACCAGGGGCAAACTACCTGCCTTCCAGGACACCTACAGCACCCGATGTCACAGGAAGGCCAAGAAAATCATGAAGGACATCAACCACCCGAGCCACTGCCTGTTCACACCGCTATCATCCAGAAGGCAGGGTCAGTACAGGTGCATCAAAGCTGGGACCGAGAGATTGAGAAACAGCTTCTATCTCAAGGCCATCAGACTGCTAAACAGCAATCACTAACTCAGATAGGCTGCTGTCTACATTGAGACCCGATCACTGGACACTTTTAATAAATGAATCACCAGTCACTTTAAATAATGCCACTCTAAATAATGCCACGTTAATAATGTCTACATATCTTACATTACTCATATCACATGTATATACTGTATTGAGACCCAATCACTGGACACTTTAATAAATTGATCACTAGTCACTTTAAACAATGCCACTTTAAATAATGGCACTTTAATAATGTTTACATATCTTACATTACTCATATCACGTACTGTATATACTGTATTTTATACCATATACTGCACCTTGTCTATGCCGCTCAACCATCGCTCATCCATATATTTATATGTACATATTCTCAATAACCCTTTTAGATTTGTGTGTATTAGGTAGGTGTTGGGGTATTGTTAGATTACTTGTTAGATGTGTGTGTATTAGGTAGTTGTTGGGAATTGTGAGATTATTTGATAGATATTACTGCACTTTTGGAACTAAAAGCACAAGCATTTCGCTACCTTCGCAATAACATCTGCTAAACACGTGTATGTGACCAATAACATTTGATTTGCTCAAGGATCTCTCTGTACATTGCTCCATTCTTCTTTGCCTTGATCCTGACAAGTCTCCCTGTCCCTGCTGCTGAAAAATATCCCCACAGCATGATGCTGCCAGCACCATGCTTCACCTTAGGGATGTTTTCCTCCAGACATGACGCTTGGCATTCAGGCAAAATAGTTCAATCTTGGTTTCATCAGAACAGGGAATCTTGTTTCTCATGGTCTGAGAGTCTTTAGGTGCCTTTTGGCAAACTCCAAACGGGCTGTCATGTGCCTTTTACTGATGAGTGACTTCCGTCTGGCCWCTCTACCATAAATGCCTGATTGGTGGAGTGCTGAAGAGATGGTTGTCCTTCTGGAAGTTTCTCCAATCTCCACAGAGGAACTCTAGAGCTCTGTCAGACTGACCATCGGATTCTTGGTCACCTCCCTGACCAAGGCCCTTACCCAGATCTGTGCCTTGACACAATCCTGTCTCGGAGCTCAATGCATAACTTATTCAACTTCATGGCTGTTTTTTCTCTCACATGCACTGTCAACTGTGGGACCTGATATAGACAGGTGTGTGCCTTTCCAAATCATGTCCAATCAAATGAATTTACCACAGGTGGACTCAAATCAAGTTGTAGAAATATCTCAAGGATGATCAATGGAAACAGGATGCACCTGAGCTCAATTTTGATTCTCATAGCAAAGGGTCTGAATACTTATTTAAATAAGGTTTTTCTGTTTTTTTATTTTTAATAAATTAGCAAATTATGGGGTGTTTAGATTGCTGAGGAAAAACATTTATTTAATCAATTTTAGAATAAGTCTAATGTAACAAATGTGGAAAAAGTCAAGGGGTTTGAATACTTTCCGAAGGCACCGTATCTTGCTCATTCATCCCACTACTCTCCCTCTTTCATCCCCCTCTCTTTCATTTTCTTAACCTCTCTCTCTCTCTCTCTCTCTCTTTCTCTCTCTCTCTCTCCCTCTCTCTCTCTCTCTCTCTCTTTCTCTCTCTCAGCAGACACATACAGAGAGAGAGAGAGCGAGAGAGAGGGTAAAGAAAGAGAGAAGCAAACACCATCCCTCACCTCTCAAATGAGTTACTAGTTATTGCCCTGTGTCCCCACAATGGCTTTCTGTCCGTCTGCCTCCCCCATGTTTGATTGTGTCAATAATGGTTTTCCATCACTCTCGACAGCCACTGTTACTCAGGAGATGACATACGTCCAGCAGCCAGCGGCCAGAGAGAAAGAGAGAGACTAATTAATTAACTAATGCCTCTCTATTTGATTCACAACATTTACAAATCAAATCAAACTTTATTTGCCACATGCGCCGAATACAACAAGTGTAGACTTTACCGTGAAACACTTACTTACAAGCCCTTAACCAACAGTGCAGTTSAAGAAGAAGAAAATATTTACCAAGTAGGCTAAAATAAAAAGTAATAATAAAAAGTAACACAATAAGAATAACAATAAGGAGGCTATATACAGGGAGCACCGGTACCGAGTCAGTGTGCAGGGGTACAGGCTAGTTGAGGTAATCTGTACATGTAGGTGGGGGAGAAGTGACTATGCATAGGTAACAAACAAACAGCGAGTAGCAAAAGTGTACAATGTAAATTGTCCGGTGGCGATTTTTATGAATTGTTCAGCAGTCTTATGGCTTGGGGGTAGAAGCTGTTGAGGAGCCTTTTGGTCCTAGACTTGGCGATCCGGTACCGCTTGCAGTGCGGTAGCAGAGAAAACAGTCTATAATTTGGGTGACTGGAGTCTCTGACAATTTTAGACTGCTTTAATCATAGTTTCTGTTTGTGGCATACCGAACATGACAGGCAGGCTTGGTAGACCTTATCCTGCAGGAAAACCACTCAACCTGTGGGGAGACATACCTAAGCCTATAGGTTCTACTGTAGCTCAGGGTGTCAAACTCAACTCCTGGAGGATCACGGTGTCGGCTGGTTTCCTTTCAATCAGTGCCCGACTAAGAACAAAAAAAACATGGAATTCCTAACTAATTAATTACTTTAATTGATCAATCAAGTGCAAAGGAGGAGCAAAAATCCTGCAGACACGGTGGCTCTAGAGGACAGGTATTAGACACATATGCACTTCATCCATCTTCATTATATTCACTATATTCACTATATTCACTATATTAACTGTGTTCACTATATTAACCATCTTCATTATATTCACTATATTAACTGTATTCACTATATTAACCATCTTCATTATATTCACTATATTAACTGTGTTCACTATATTAACCATCTTCATTATATTCACTATATTWACTGTATTCACTATATTAACTGTATTCACTATATTAACTATATTCACTATATTAACTGTATTTGCGAATCATCAAGCGTGTTGCATCATCATACAGTATCTCCCCATCTTGCTTTGGCATAAAATTTCTATATATTATCTAGATTTAACAGTGTCGGGCTCGATAGCGAGGTCAGGGAGCACAATGCATAGAGACGGTATGGATGAGTTTTGACAAGCCGTTGACAACAGCTAGATACCATGTCATCTGCTATTCCTAGTCTCTCTCAGCTACTGTTGCCGTGGCAAAGTCAGTCGGAGTGTCAAAGTTAGAGAAGGGACAAGCTGTGTGACTGTTAGCGAGTCTCTGTGAAAGCTAGCTGATAATAATATTAATAATAGCACATGCTAGTGTTTGTACTTCCTCAATCTCTCTCAACAAAGGCTGTCTGTTTTCCTCTCTTCTACTCCTCTGTTATTCTTAATCATTTAGATTATATACAGAATTCACTTGTTTTTCTGACTCCTTCCGTCTCACGCACAAGTGGCACATAACGTTTGACTTGTTGGTGACTGCTGAGAGCCGTTGGAAGCAGACACACATCACAGATTGTAATATCAAACAGAGCCGCTCTGCTCAGCCTGGTGCGGCTCAGCGGCTCTAGATCTGCCCGGGAAAGTACAGTGTCTTACTGAATCACTTTTATATTCTCCCCTCTTGCATTAACACTACAACCGCTAAAGCAGTCAATTGGACTGCACTTGAATAAAACGTTTTACTCTGCCATTTTTAAAGTCATGCCCCTCTCTGTACTTGACTTTTCCTAAATAAGTCTATATAACACACTGTCATTGTTAGAATCTTAATATCACAAACAGAACTGGAGTTATAACCAGTTTTAGGAGGGCATGTCATTTTTTTATGGTTTTCTACCATTTCCCCTCCTTCTCTAAAAACCATTATAAAATGGGTGGCAAAAACCAAAAACCAGGAGGATGAGAAAAATAGAGGCTGGGAAATAACAGGAGCTGAAAGGAACAAACGCTGGTAAGCTTGACAAACAAGACGAACTGGCACAGACAGACAGAAAACACAGGTATAAATACCCAGAGGATAAGTGGCGAAGAAGGGCGACACCTGGAGGGGGTGGAGACAAGGACAGGTGAAACAGATCTGGGCATGACAGTACCGCCCCCTCTAGGGACGCCACCTGGCATTCCACCTGGGCGGATAACTGGTTGACTGGGGTGCCGGCGGTGAAAGTCGGCGATGAAGGCCGAGTCCAAGATGTCTTTAGCAGGAACCCAGCACCTCTTCTCCGGGCCATAACCCTCCTAGTCAACCAGATACTGGAAACCTCTGTCCCYTGATCGAACCCTCAGCAGGCGTTGCACCGTGTACGCTGGCTGGCCATCAATGACACGGGGGGGAGGGATGAGCCTAGAAACAGAAGTCAAGGGGCAGTCAGACATGGTTTTGACTCAGAAAAGGTAGGAAAAATACAGAGGGTACAGGGCAAAGGAGGATGAACAGCAGATGGGCTAATGATCTTGGAGCGGGGGGAAAGGTCTCGGCATCCGGGGGTGTAGCTGCGGCATTATAGTGGCGTGCCAGCACCTCAGGCTTGGCCACCGGTCGGAAGCGAAGTGGCCTGGGCCTTACTGAACCCCTCCCAGATGTCCTGGTACTCTGCGGAGCTGGCGGAGAGGCCCGGGGCAATTTCCAAGCCCCCAGGAAGACGTCCCGGGGAAGGCAGAGCTGACTTCAGGCAATGAGTGTGGCAGGACGGGCTCCAGCCCACAATGGCACCAGTAGCCCAGTCAATGGAGGGACTGTATCGCTGGAGCCAAGAGAATCCCAATACCACAGGAACCTGCGGAGACTCAACCAGCAGGAATTGGATAATTTCGCTGTGGTTCACTGACACTCGTAGGTTGACGGGGGTGGTCTGGTGGGTAACCCGGCCTATAGAGCACCCGCCCAGTGCTCTAACACCCATGGGAATGGAGAGGGGTTGAGTGGGGATGCCAAGCTCGGACGCCAGGGTAACGTCCATGAGACTCACATCAGCCCCCGAGTCGATGAGTACCTGGAGAGACTTGGACTGGTCGCCCCACAGCAGGGTAGCATGGAGAGGGGGACGAGTAAGGGGAGAAGAATACTTATCTTTAATACCCACCAGTGTACTCACTCCAACGAATGAGCTAGGTCTCCTGAAGGGACAGGCAGACACGGATCCTCTTGGGGACGTAGATGCCGGGGACTTCCGGAGTTCATCAGCTTCAAGGTGGGATCCCTGAGTGAGAGATTAGGACCACAATCGGACCTCTTCTCCCTCCTATGTTCCCGTAGGCGACCATTGATCTGGATGGTTAAAGTGATGAGTGAGTCAAGATCCGTTGGTAAGTTCTCGGGCTGCCAGCTCATCCTTTACCTCCTCCGATAATCCGTGCAGGAATGGGTCGAACAGTGCTTCCGGGTTCAAGGTACCCTCCGCTGCTAGAGTACGGAACTCCACCGCATAGTCTGCCACACTTAGGGAGTCCTGCTGAAGCTGGAATAATTTCTGGGCAGCCTCTCTCCCGGACACCGGAGCCTCAAACTTTTCTCACCTCTGCCACGAATACCTCCAGACTGAGGCAGATGGCGGATTGTTGCTCCCACACCGCCGAGGCCCAGGCGAGTGCCCTCCTGGACATCAGCGCAATAATGTACACTATCTTCGAGCGGTCCGAGGGAAACAAAGAAGACTGCAGCTCGAAAACYAGGGAGCACTGGGAGAGAAAGGCCCGGCAGGTTCTGGGATCTCCATCGTAGCGCTCCGGAGGAGGTAAGAGGGCTTGCCGGGAAACCAGGGTGATGGCGCTGCTATGAGCCGAGTTACAGAGGGGCTTGGAGGATACCGTTGTGGTAGCCTGCCTAATAAGACACCTTTTTGGGCCTTATTGCTTAAATATAGTATTCTAATGTTACCTTCATAAATACAACCAAATGATTATTTTTGAGACAGAATCTATGAAATGTATTAATTACAGTCTTAGAATGTTTCAGTCCAACGTTGTCTAAGAGCATTTCTTATTATTCTGCAGGTAAATCCGAGATACTCCATTTGGTATGATATGTTACATTTCATATGGTATGTGTTAATTTGTGGATGTCCATCATCCAATTTGTTATGAATTACAATCCATATGATATGTTACAAATTGCAATTCATGCAATATGTTATGAATTGCAATCCATACAAGATGTTACAAAATTGAGAAACTTACAATAAGTTACAAATTTGTAAACGTATATGTTATGAATTCCAATTTATTTAGGCCAACATTAGCTAGACGGCTAACGTTAGCCCCTGACCCAAAGCCCTAGGGCATGATTAGGGTTAAGGTTAGGAGTTAGGTTAAAGGGTTAATGGAAGGGTTAGCTAAACGGGTTAAGGTTAGGGTTAAGGGTAAACTCAGCAAAAAAAGAAACTGCCCTTTTTCAGGACCCTGTCTTTCAAAGATAATTCATAAAAATCCAAATAACTTCACAGATCTTCACTGTAAAGGGTTTAAACACTGTTTCCCATGCTTGTTCAATGAACCATAAACAATTAATGAACATGCACCTGTGGAACGGCCGTTAAGACACTAACAGCTTACAGACTGTAGGCAATTAAGGTCACAGTTATGAAAACTTGGACACTAAAGAGGCCTTTCTACTGACTCTGAAAAACACCAAAAGAAAGATGCCCAGGGTCCCTGCTCATCTGCATGAATGTGCCTTAGGCATGCTGCAAGGAGACATGAGGACTGCAGATGTGGCCAGGGCAATAAATTGCATTGTCCGTACTATGAGACTCCTAAGACAGCGCTTCAGGGAGACAGGATGGACAGCTGATCGTCCTCGCAGTGTCAGACCACGTGTAACAACACCTGCACAGGATCGGTACATCCGAACATCACACCTGCGGGACAGGTACAGGATGGCAACAACAACTGCCTGAGTTACACCAGGAACGCACAATAGGCTGAGAGAGGCTGGACTGAGGGCTTCTAGGCCTGTTGTAAGGCATGTCTTCACCAGACATCACCGGCAACACCGCCGCCTATGGGCACAAACCCACCGTCGCTGGACCAGACAGGACTGGCAAAAAGTGCTGTTCACTGACGAGTAGCGGTTTTGTCTCACCAGGGGTGATGGTCGGATTCGCGTTTATCGTCAAAGGAATGAGCGTTACACCGAGGCCTGRACTCTGGAGCGGGGTCGATTTGGAGGTGGAGGATCCGTCATGGTCTGGGGCAGTGTATCACAGCATCATCGGACTGAGCTTGTTGTCATTGCAGGCATTCTCAACGCTGTGTGTTACATGAAAGACATCCTCCTCCCTCATGTGGTACCCTTCCTGCAGGCTCATCCTGACATGACCCTCCAGCATGACAATGCCACCAGCCATACTGCTCGTTCTTTGCGTGATTTCCTGCAAGACAGGAATGTCAGTGTTCTGCCATGGCCAGCAGATCTCAATCCCATTGAGCACGTCTGGGACCTGTTGGATTGGCGGGCTCGGGCTAGGGCTCTGGCCATTCACCCCAGAAATGTCCAGGAACTTGCAGATGCCTTGGTGGAAGAGTGGGGTAACATCTCACAGCAAGAACTGGCAGATCTGGTGCAGTCTTTGAGGTGGAAATGCACTTCAGTACTTAATGCAGCTGGTGGCCACACCAGATACTGACTGTTACTTTTGATTTTGACCCCCCCTTTGTTCAGGGACACATTTTTCCCTAAATTAAATCAACCTCTTCACCCTCCTTATCATTCAGGTAGGCCTAATTTAAATACGATTGTGAAGTAATGTGCACAATTATCGCCCATTCATCCATTTGTCATTCATTCAGTGAGGAGAGAGAGAGACGCGTTAGCGCCTGGCTGGGTACCAACATCCTACAGCACATTGTCTTGGTGGGTTAAGTTGGGAATAGGTACCAACATCCTACAGCACATTGTCTTGGTGGGTTAAGTTGGGAATAGGTACCAACATCCTACAGCACATTGTCTTGGTGGGTTAAGTTGGGAATAGGTTACACATCCTACAGCACATTGTCTTGGTGGGTTAAGTTGGGAATAGGTACCAACATCCTACAGCACATTGTCTTGGTGGGTTAAGTTGGGAATAGGTGTGAGAAAAACAGGTACAAAGGCTCTAAATACTGTTTGTGATTTCAAAATTATGACAAATGAGCAATGGAAAAGTCAGGGAAGGAGAAGGACATTGTTTTTTTGGCCTATGGCAGTTCTAGTGTTAAAATAGTTTTGCAGATGAGACCAAATCAGAAAAAAGCTGGGCAGATGGGACCAAGTGAATAACCTAATTTCTCTGCAGGGTCATAGAGTTGTGAAATGGCTTGTTTAGTGGAACACTTGCCTTTCAGCATCCCTGGAGAAAATGTATATTAGCTATGCTCAAGGCCCTGTGCGTGTGCGTGTGTGCGTGTTCAGTTTATGGGGCTGCAACTCTGTCATCCAACTGCACCTTTCTCTTGTTGATGTTTTTCCTCTCAGCACTACATATTAAATATGAAGTCATTGTTTTATTACCCTTGTGATTGGAATGTTTCGGCACASACACACTTATATACAATAAAATCAGCCAATAAATATTCAGATGGCTTTCGAAACGTTGACAGCATATTCAGCTTCACTGATCCCAAGGCGCTCTTCCTCTTTCTCTTCTAAAGAGAAACTAGCCAACCAACAAGTTAAACATTAATCATGTTTACAGCACTGTGAGTTTTAGGGTAAAAACATCAGCATGCATACAGAAGCTATTCTCTCAGATAGACCTCTGATGCTACATAATCCTGAACAAGCATACTGTATTTATTTATGGGTCTGACTGTCGAGTCTGACGGGTTTGTGGGCAGATTTCCAGGCTACTGTAGCTAGCCAGCCAGACATGGATAACAGTCATTAAGTATCATTTAAGTTAGTCCAGTATTAAACAATGAGTTCAACAGTTAGACTAAGTGTAGTGGTGTTGAATGTGAGAGAGTGCTAGGGAGATTGTGTTGCTGATTGTTACCATTTAACAGATACAGTACATTAGTGTGAATGTCTACTTACTGTATTGCATTCCTCCCAGCCACAGTCCAAAAGGCATGAAACCAGGGCCACTAACATGCTTGACACAAATCACTTCACTATCAGTAGTGATATTGGGATCAGGAGTTTTTCCTGGCCAAAATCAGGTGTACGTTTTTTGAATAATAGGTGCTACAAAATGAAAGTTGGCAAAACTATTCATATATATTTTTTTACGAATAAACAAAGAAAAAAACTGAAAAGGTTCACAGATGGGGTCAACCAAGCTCTGACCAGCCTGCCCATGAGTAGTCTCTCTAGATGGACGGGTTGCTTCCCACAATGCACCAATCTTCCGTCATTTTGCTTATGGTCTGGGTTTCCGAGATTTCCCTGTGAGCAAGTCCAATACAGGCAAACACGAGCAGCATCTACACACATGGACACACCGTCACCTTGGAGCATCGGCTGTCCTCATAGGAGAACCCTATGAAGAACCTTTTTTGGTTTCAGGTAGAATCTTTTTGAGTTCCATGCATAACCCTTTCCACAGACAGATCTACATGCAACAGATCTACAGATCTAAATGCAACAACAAATGATTTGTTAAAAAAAATATATATTAATATGTTTTTTGAAAACTATAATTTATTTGCGATTATGATTGCTATAATTTTCATTTATTGTTGACGCATCTTGTTTACCATTAGCCAATCAGCGTTCTCAACGAGTTTAAAGCACGTGAACTCGTTGTTCCCAGTTTACAAGTATTATTTTCCGAGTTTCCAACTTGTTATGAATGCAGGCAGCATTAACCTGAAACTGCGATGTGAATTAAAGTTGAAGGCTCAGAAAACGACAATGATAAATACATAGCTGCAAGTCAGTAAATTAATAGACAATAAGAGTCCTATGAAACTCTATGGGGAGAAATGTGCTTTGGGAAAGTAGGCTATCTCCACCACACTGCTTAATCAAAATGTGACAAAGATAAAAGTGGTATACAAATAATAGAATATATCTAATCTCATTATGTTTAGCCATACTAACTCTGAAGACTGATTATCTTAAAACAGGGAATGGAACTCAGCCTCCATGCCTTTATGGAGCTCGGCAATGGAAGCTAAATATTGACTTTGTCAACAGCCAAACAAAATGGTGGCGTGTGTGTTCTGTGGGTTTGCTGAAGCCACTCTCTCGTTCAGTTCTGTAGTGAGTGAGTCTTAGTGTCAACACCTCGTTAGTGTTAATTAGATGACAGACAAATAGGGAGAGAATGAACATCCAATATGAATACACTTGCTAATTGTTCTGAGTGACAAGAGGCGGAGGAGGCTGTGAGTTGTAACCAATGATTGTTTTACTGTTATCATGGAATTGTTTAACTGTTAACCAATCTTGTTCAATCAGAAGCCACTTACAATATAATCAAGGTGTTTCATTGGTCTCATTCATAGTGTCACATATACACGCTGTGGATTCTGAAATGATGTCATCCCTAAACCCACCAAGGTATCAACAACACAATAATATCATATCAACAACACAATAATCAGCATTGCAGAGCCAAATGTACACGTCAATCAGAAAAAAATCCAGTCCTTCTAGAGAAGACCATGTCATGTGTAGCAGTAAATCTCACTCCCCTCAACTACTCCTGTATAATTCTGATAGCCTAACTAATCACAGCCCAGCATGACATTTCCCCAGTACATGTTAGTGGTATTAGTCTTACAGCACCAGGCATATCCAGGGGCCTAGCATGGTGAGAGAGCCCTGTAAACCCATCTCTTCCTGGGCAAGAATAATGAGGTGTTAGGGCCCGCTGGCTGGGCTTGGCAGCACAGTTCCCCAACGCAAGGGTTATGGATAGTGCACATGCACGCACAAATAAACACACACACACATATACACACACAGCTCCACAGCTCCCTAATGGAAGGGATGGTTATGGATAGCCGTATATAAGCCTGCCAGCAGGCAACCCCAGCAGCCAGCTTTCACCGTGGGCATTGATAGGACGATCAGTTAGCTCCAGATTCACAGCAGCTAATCACCCGAGAGTTTGTTGGCCGGCAGCACCCAATCTTCCAAGGTTTGCCAGATAGCTACACCATCCTCAGCAAGCTCTTCCTGGCTCCTTGCTGTCGGTAGCCAACCATAAAGGAAACTTCTGACTCGCTATAGCCAATCATCACAGGGCTGGCTGGGACTAGCCTAATGTCAGAGAGCTGTTGCCTGGTTCCAGCCAATCTGGGATTTATCCTCCCATACAGATGCCCGATTAGGGATGTTTAGGGAAATCAAGCAGGCTCAACAGGGCTGCCATGCCACTGTGGCACCACAGATTAAGACCGGGGAGCACGATAGAGGAAAAGCACATTGTGGCTTAGTCAACTGTGTGTGTGTGTGTGTGTGTGTGTGTGTGTGTGTGTGGTGTGGTGTGTGGTGTGTGTGTGTGGTGGTGTGTGTGTGTGTGTGTGGTGTGTGTGTGTGTGTTGTGGTGTGTGTGTGTGTGTGTGTGTGTGGTGTGTGTGTGTGTGTGTTGTGTGTGTTGTGTGGTGGTGTGTGTGGTGTTGTGTGTGTGTGTGTGTGTGTGTCTTTATATGTGTGTGATGTCAGTTTTAGATGTGTCAGCAGGCTCTGAACAGCCATATATAGTACCTCAGTAAAACAAGCATTCCTAATAATCACTACCCTGAGATTGTAGGCACTGTTAAATCAAATGGCCTAGCCTTAACAGCAATATATACTTACCACCCTGGACTCGTAAAGATCTACACTTTTATTCCTCTCATAATGGGGACGTAAGCTTGTATCGACCTAAGGAATAGTGTAATCCAATTTGGCACTGATGCAGTATACAATGTTAACAATGCCTCTATAGTACCGTTTTAATGGTGCCATAACAGATAACCTAGATCTTTGTTATGTGAATATTCATGTGAAACAGATTGACTGAGCACCCATTTATCACATAATAAATCAAATAAAGAACTAAAATGTCATAAAGGAACAAAGAAAAACCTTCAAGGAGAAGGTTGATTGTCTCTGAAAATGTCAATTTGTTATGACCAGCAAGGAAACCATTGTTTGGTGCGCTTGACTGTGGTCATGGTGTTGAAATGTTGCATTTTAGTTCTGCACAATAAGCCAGCTGTAATAGTGACATTCGCTCAGTGCAAACAGAAATTGGACATTTCTGAAGTGTGTATTCATGCTTGAAAGATTGCGATACGCGTTGGCATTTGTGTGTCTGTGCGTGCACGCATGTCTGTGGCATCGTGATCAAACAAGTCTACTCTCTGCTGGATGCCACATACCCTCTACAAGACTACTTCCAGTGCCCCTACCTCTGCTTCTCTCTCTTCTCTGTTGAGGCCTAATTGTCCCCCCTGCCCTCGCAACTCTAGATGAACTGGCTGTGAGGGGAGTGGAGCCAGGGCCTGCAGTGGGGGTAGTGGAAGAGGAGTGAGGCCTTTGTGGAGGGATAGAGCTTGAACCATCAATAGAGACAGCATTAGAGACAGCAGTGTGGGTTGTGGATCTGGCCGGGGAGGGTGAAGATCTTGACCGGAGGGGGCGCTTGCTGGGGGATGGTTTGCTCCCAAACATTATCCTCCTCTCTGTGGGGAATGCAATAAAGGAATATAAAGGGACCAATATTTTTGTGAGATACACATCATTAAAGTTGACAAATTTTACAAAACCACGTAACTGTAATGTGAAAGCAATATGTGACCCACCACCTGTATTCGGTCCTATGTAGCAAAATTGGATATATATATWTTTTTTTACATTGGATAAAAGTAGAGACTCAGAGCTAGAAACTGGTATATCATACAWTGCAGTTGACGAAACAATSMGAAAGTAATTCTACTTTYAACATTGATAAACTTGTAACCCCACTTTTGAGTAAATGTCCCTTGAATCGTTTGGTACACCTACTGGAGAGCACCCCTTTGTCTACACTCATTCAGCATCGTTCACACCCGCTTAAACTTTAGCCCCACCCAGCTCTTAAAGGATTCAGATGTGAGGCCATGTGCTAAACAGAGTGAGTAGCATAGTAAACAACCAAAGATTTCAAGACTAAAGATGGTAAAATTTGTAACCTACAATAAGGAAAAACTCCAGGTAAAAATACACTTGATCTATTCCTTGGCCTATGTCCTAATCTGACTTTGGTGCAGGTCATGTTGTTCTTCACATTACCGTTTCTGGTAAACAAACACTATATCAAGTACAATCTAAGTTTATTTGTCACATGCACAGGATACAGAAGGTATAAATGGTACTGCGAAATAGTTATTTGCAAATTTGCAGTGGCAATATCAAAAACAGAAAGTGTCCAGATAAAAATATTTGATAAATAATTTATAATTATTAGATGATGCTTACCCAGACACACTTGTCTAAATTGATGGGTCATGTGAAATAAATGCTATAACCACCCCCCCAGCCACATCTAGCTAAGTGGATAAGTCACTATTGTCTAGACATGTACAAATGTTCATGAAATACAATTCACAGCCGTAATCACCCACAGACACACCTAGCTAACTTGAATCTGTGGAGTCTTTTGTTTAGACATGTAGCTAGCTAGCTAAACAATGAACCGGCATAGTTCCCTGCTTGTGACTTTTAGCACACCATCTCACAGTCCTCTCTCAGAGACAAACTATGTTAATGTCTGACTCCTTCATAGCAAGCCAGGGGGGTTGTAACCTGGCCCTTCACAACTGGCCAGGTGAGAGAGGTGAGGTCACCTCTGTCCACAAAGCATCTCAGAGTTTGAGTGCTGATCTGGGAGCAGTTTTGCTTTTTAGATTATAATGAATAAGTTTATTTGTGCACTGTCTGGAGAGTGCTTCACATAGAGGTGTGAAACACACCCACAATGCAAACAGTGGGACACATAAGAGACAAAGGAGCAATGGCCACACGAGTTTGATGGCCTCGCAGTCAGATTGTAGGCAGAAATTTGTTGATGGGTTGGCCTGCAGAAATGTGGATGGGCCAAATTTCTGCAATGTAAAAGCAATATACTAGCCTATGCAATGTAGACAGTGGGACACAGGTAACCTACCTTTAGAGACAAAGTAACAATGGCCATGAGAATTTAGTGGCCTCTCCAAAGTTACACAGACTACGTCCAACTTTTACAAGCAAACTAATGTGAAATACAGTGCCTTCCGAAAGTATTAAGACGTATTATTCTATTCTGTAATTGATTTAATAGTTATTTTTCTTGTGAGTCTACACACAATACCCCATAATAGCAAAGCAAAAATAGGTTTGTAGAAATAGCAAATTTAGAAAAAATACAAAACTGAAATATCACATTTATATAGGTATTTAGACCCTTTACTCTGCCATTTGTTGAAACATATTTGGCAGCAATTAAAGCCTTGAGTCTTCTTGGGTATGACACTACAAGCTTGGCACATCTGTATTTGGGGAGTTTATCCCATTCTTCTCTGCAGAGCCTCTCAAGCTCTATCAGGTTGGATGGGGAGCGTTGCTGCACAGCTATTTTCAGGTCTCTCCAGAGATGTTTTATCGGGTTCAAGTCCGGGCTCTGGCTGGGCCACTCAAGGACATCCAGAGACTTGTTCCGAAGCCACTCCTGCGTTGTCTTGGCTCGTTGTCCTTTTGGAAGGTGAACGTTCACCCCAATCTGAGGTCCTGAGCACTCTGGAGCAGGTTTTCATCAAGGATATCTCTGTACTTTGCTCCGTTAATCCGTTAAAAACTAAACAAAGCATGATGCTGCCACCACGCTTCACCGAAGCGATGATGCCAGGTTTCCTCCAGACGTGACACTTGTCATTCAGGCCAAGGAGTTCATTCTTGGTTTCATCAATCGAGAAAATGGTTTCTCATGGTCTGAGAGTCTTTAGGTGCCTTTTGGCACACTCCAAGCGTGCTGACATGTGCCTTTTATTGAGAAGTGGCTTCCGTTTGGCCACTCTACTGTAAAGGTCTGATTGGTGGAGTGCTGCAGAGGTGGTTGTTCTTCTGGAAGGTTTTGTCTCATCTCCACAGACGAACTCTGGAGCTCTGTCATAGTGACCATCGGGTTCTTGGTCACCTCCCTGACCAAGACCCTTGTCTCCTGTTGCTCAGTTTGGCCGGTGGCCAGCTCTAGGAAGAGTCTTGGTGGTTCCACTCTTCTTCCATTGAAGGATGATGGAGGTCACTGTGTTCTTGGGGACCTGCAATGATGCTGAAATATTTGGGTACCCTTCCCCAGATCTGAGCATCGACACAATCCTGTCTCAGAGGTCTATGGACAATTCATCCGATCTCATGGCTTGGTTTTTGCTTTGACATGCTGTGTCAACTGTGGGACCTTATATAGACAGGTGTGTGCCTTTCCAAATCATGTCCAATCAATTGAATTTATCACAGGTGTACTCCAATCAAGTTGTAGAAACATCTCAAGGATGATCAATGGAAACATGATCAACCTGAGTTAAATTTCGAGTCTCATAGCAAAATGTCTGAATACTTTTTATTTGCATTTTTTATTTCAATAAAAAAAAAATGCTTTGTCATTATGGGATATTGTGTGTAGATTGCTGAGTATTTTTTGTGAATTAATCCATTTAATAACAAGGCTATAACATAGCAAAATGTGGAAAAAGTCAAGGGATCTMAATACTTTCCGAAGGCACTGTATGTACAATATGTAACCACTTTGGAATGAAATACAGGATATAGGCTACACAGGACAGGACAACACTACACTGTAAATACTAAACAAAAAGAAGCAGACCACAAATTTATTTAAAAAAAGACTAAATACATATAGTAAACTATAGAAAGTTATACAAAATAATAAAACGGAATCCAATCCTTCTAGAAAACTTTATTTTCTGCACGAGTCATCTTGGTCCATCTGTGTCTGACTCAATAAGAATTTCCTCCAAAACCTATTTGTCGTTGTTCCTGGCTTTTGTCATTTCTTACCCCCCTGTTGGGTCATTTTTCACTTTCTTTTTACATCCTTGATAAGCCATTTTTATGCCAAAGCAAAGAATCGATTCAAAATACTATGCTGCGTTCTGAGTAAATCCTTTCACAATGCCGGTAGCATAAACCAAAAGAGCTACTCAAGTCCTACAAGTCCCACCAATGTCATCTGATATGACTGTAAAGCTTATCTTATTGGCTACATGACTGTCCATCTTTCATTTTACCCACTCCACAATGTAACGCTATACTGTACCACAGGTCGAAAGATAAAAACACCACACTTTTTGTGCGCAAAGATATAGTCAATGAGTGGACATTTGATGTTCTAATTCAGCCATACATTATCGGAGAAAATTGACAATAGGCTGCTTCTGTTCATATGAACCTAATTATTAATTTGACACCCCATGTAGCTCTATCTCAAACACAGACCTAATTGAAGCTAACCTTGTTTGTTGTTTAATGAAAACAACGTTTTCTGGGCTGTGAATCAATAATGGTAGGTCACAGACCAACAAATAACATGTCAGTATCATCTGTAGAGTCTTCGCTTTCACCACATATCAAGTTGTTCAAGATTTATATAATTTTAGCTTCTCCACACTAACACGTCTTGAAATAGGCTTGTGGGTGTTACCTGCCCTTTTATGGCCGTATGCCCATATATGTTACTAGGTTGCACCAAAGATTGTATGGTACGGCTGGAAAGCCAAGCTCCCCAGCATTCAGGAGACACCCTGTATTCATGGATAACGGTTACCGTTCTCATGTCAGACATCATTGAATAAAGACAAATCAGGTCTGAAATTTAACAGTGGACATTTTAGAAGCCTTTTTAAACCTTGAATACACTACAAGTTTGCAACAACAGGGTGATCAAATTAAGATCCTACATCTGTAGATACAGTACAAAGATAATCAATACTGATGTAAGGATGCAGTCCATACAGACAGGTTATTTACAATAACAGGAGTGCTTTTGAGCGCATTAACAGGTGTGGAAGATGCCTGCTGGTGACTTCTGCTGATGCACGGTGATCAGCTTAAGTCAGGCCAGGTTTACTTGATGACAGTGATGTAGTAGTGTATGAATGTGCTGAACAGGCAACCCAATGCTATGTCATTCACATGAGTCAGTGTATTTCTGCTGTAACCGTGTATGCACACACGCAAGCAAATTCCAATAATGCAAGGTGTACAAAATAGCAAATACAAAAGAGATTTCCCTTGCACTGTTAGACGCTCCCAGACTTTTAATGTAACAGTGTTTAATTCAAACAGTGGATCAAATGTGTTTTTCCCCTTATTATTAATTTATGTTGTTCATCTATAATGAGACTACATCAGGTGTTGTTTTAGAATACATCCAAGCTTGAAACCTTGACACCTGAATCATAAAGCTGTTATTGCTGTGCTCTTCTATGATGTCATTGAACACTGTTATCATCTTTCCCCCGAATTAACAATCTCTAGTTGTGATATCAGCAGACAACTTCCACAGTGGTGGTCCTGTTTCCTGGGCCTGGTTGCTTCCACATTGGTGGTCCTGTTTCCTGAGCCTGGCTGCTTCCACAGTGGTCCTGTTTCCTGGGCCTGGTTGCTTCCACAGTGGTGGTCCTGTTTCCTGGGCCTGGCTGCTTCCACAGAGGTGGTCCTGTTTCCTGGGCCTGGCTGCTTCCACAGAGGTGGTCCTGGTTCTTAGGCCTGGCTGCCTCCTGACAATGGCTCTGGGTGGGATAACAGATACAAAGAGAAACTAGGCAATGTATACTGATATTGTTCATGTGTGCACAGGATCGCTCTCTCGCTCTGAGACACACACACACGATAAGAAGCCCAGCAGGGCCAGGAAGCTAGCACAACATGGTTAATAGCCTTGAGGGGCTGGTCTGAAGACACTAAGCTCAGCATCAACAAGCCCCAGCTGTTTGGTCTTTTTTCACATTCATTGGTTTGTCAAATGTAAAGTCTTTGTCCCTGCCAAGAACCCCCTCTGTCTCTCTCTATGCCTTTCTGTCTCTGCTAGGCCAGGGCCATGGTGACAGGCCTGCTTTAGCAAAATTGTGTATGGATAAAGCTGTCTCTGTCTCCCATCAGTGGGATAGGTACAGGGAGGGCCAGGCTATCTGTCCGATGGGACCCCTGCTCCTCCTGATCCTCCTGCTCCTCCGGCTCCTCCTGTTCCTCCTACTACTCCTGCTTCTCCTATTCCTACCAGTCTTGCTCCACCTGTTCCACTTCTACTTCTGCTCCTCTTACTCCTCCTGTTCCTCCTACTCCACTTGTCCCTCCTTCTCCTACTCCTCCTGTTCCTCCTGCTCCTCCTCCTCCTGTTCCTCCTGCTCCTCCTGTTCCCCCTGTTCCTCTTGTTCCCCCTGTTCCTCTTGTTCCCCCTGTTCATCCTTTTCCTCCTGCTCATCCTTTTCCTCCTGCTCATCCTTTTCCTCCTGCTCCTCCTGTTCCTCCTGTTCCTCCGTATCATCCTACGTCTCCTGTTCCCTTTCCTCCTTTATCCTGCTCATCCGTTTTCCTTCTACTCCTGTGTCCCCTTTCCTCCTATCTTTCGCTCTCTTTCCTCCTTTTTCCTGCTGTCCTCGCCGACTCTGCCTGTTCTCTTCTCCTACTCTCCTGTTCCTCTGTTCCTCCCTGCTCCTCCTATTTCCTCCTGCTCCTGCCCTGTTCCTCCTGTCCCCTACTCTCTCCTCCTCCTTCTGTTCTCATCTCCTGCCTTCCTTTCTCCTTTCTCCTGCTGTTCCTCCTACTCCTCCTGTTCCTCCTGCTCCTCTACTCTCTTTCCTGCCTGCTCATCCTTTCCCTCCTTTCCTGTCTGTTCCTCCTACTCCTCCTGCTCCTCCGTTCCTCCTGTTCCTCGCTTCCTCCCTGTTTCCTCTTACTCCTGCTCTCCCGTTACCTCCCTGTTCCTCCTGCTCATCCTGTTTCTCCTTCTACTCCTACTCCTCTGTTCTCCTACTCTCCTACTACTCCTGCTCGCCTGTTCCTACCTACTTCCTCCTGTTCCTTCTGTTCCTCCCTATCGTGTCTTTGCTATAGCCGGATTAAGTATATGACATGCTATTCTATAAAATCCTTTCTCCGTAATAACTATTACCTGATTGAGGTAATCATGCAATGTAATTAACCTAGACATGTCGGGCACACGAATCAATCCATTTATAGAGAAGTGTTATCTTCCGTAAAACTTCTTAAGACCTATTATATTTTCAATCAATAGCAGTCAATCATTAATCGCTCAACCTGATTTAGTATCAGTCTGAAAGTTGTAAATTCTTGGTTATCTTCAKGAACCCTGGCTAACAAGTTGAATCAGCAATACAAAATTGGGTTTAATTATTTATTTACTAAATACCTAACTAATCACACAGAATTACATATACACAGAATAAATCATACCTTGATTACAAATTACGTCATAAAGGAAAACGTCCCTAGCGGGCGGAACCGATATGACAGCTGGTTACACAAAAGAAAAGGGGGCTGGGTTTGTGTGAAAGAGCGGGAAGACTTGAGGATCAAAGGTACCAGCCATGCTATCGTAAATACAGTATCTTATGCATTCTAAATTGCCGCCCATTTGGAAAAGGAAAATGCAATAAATATTTACTCTGAGCTGCGCTTCGGTAGGTTGGTGGTAGATGGAAGGCCGTGTTGCCCAACCGAGTCCTTGGTCCTTTGAAGAATGTCTCTGCTGGTAAATTGGCTACGTTGTAGTAACGTCGTTGTGTGGTAGACGGGATACTTTGTCTGTTCTTTCCTAATTTACGTTTGCAGCTGCTGTTGCTAACTCAACGTCTAGGAGTTATCCCTTCTGTAGTGAATAAGAGTTCAAAGTTCATACCATTCGCAACCAAAGCTCACGCTGATGTTGGCTTAGTTCTGTAGTTGACATGTTAGTCCTTTTTAACGCAGGGACCGTCGTCCTCTATCCTTGGAACAGGAAGGTTACATTTCGTCAAGGGCTTATATAGTGGAGGGAGAAAAGGGGTGTGTTTCATAATTTACAACCTATGTCTCTTCACGTGGGCGGCCCACTGAGTCGGGCCTAATTCACTCATGAAAACCCAATTCTCACATTTTAGAAGCTAAAATCACATTTCATCCCATCACGAATAATTTAATATTCAAACATTTAAATTGAACAACAATTCCATGTGAATCCGATAACTCTGATGTGTAGACTTTCCACTGTAGAGTTTATGTCATTCTATCATTGATGAGAATGTGCCAGATGACAACCAAACTGACATAATATACATTAAGTACCACCGCATATGTTCAATTGGTCGGATTACCAGAATATAGTTCATTTCCCCCCACCTTTCTGATGTTCCCAGAATCTCTATGTTAACAAAGGGGTTTTCAAATTTCACATCAGTAGGGAGAGAGAGGGAAAAAGGGGGGAAGAGGTATTTATGACTGTAATAAACCTACCCCCAGGCCAACGTCATGACACTCCTGTTCCTCCTACTCCTCCTGTTCCTCCTGTTCCTCCTACTCCTCCTGTTCCTCCTGCTCCTTCTGTTCCTCCTGCTCCTCCTACTCCTCCTGCTCCTCCTGCTCCTCCTTTAAATTACTTCTACACTCGCTTTGCGGAAGTACAACTGTGAAACATGCATCGAGAGCACAGCTGTCCGGAAGACTGTGTGACACACTCTCTGTAGTGATGTGAGGTACGGACTTAAACAAAGTCAAAAATTCCAAGCCAGAGGGATTACAGATGTGTACTTCGATGCGTTCTTTTGCGCCAGTGAATCAACTCGTCAAGTGTGTCTTCAACTGAAATGTTCACACCCTGTCCCCTAATTGAGTTCTGAATAGCAACATCGTTGAAGCAGACACTCATAGTCCCTGTTCCAAGAACACTAAGGGTAACCTTGCCTAAAAACTACCGACCACGTAGGCACTCGTCTATAGCATGGAAGTGCTTTGAAAGGATGGTCAGGCTCACATCAACACAGTTACCCAGAAACACTAGACCCACCCAATATACAAACGCGCCAACAGATCCACATATATGCATTCTCTTGACCCAACACTGCCCTTCCCACCTGACCAAAAGAACACCATGTGAGAATGCTAGTTCATTGACTACAAGTTCAGCTCACACAACGTGCCCACAGCTCATCACTAAGTAAGACCTGGGGTTAACACCTCCTCTCTGCAAACTGGATCCTGGACTTCCTGACATTGCACTGCCCGTTACAGTTGCACTATGCATGGGCAGGTATGCGCTTCTCCTGCTATCTGCCAACCCAGATCGTCCCGATTCGAGACCTGCCAGATGGTGAAGCGTGATTCATCACTCTCAGAGAAGCCTTTCCACTGTCCAGAGTCCAATGGCGGCGAGCCGTTAACACCACTTCAGCCGACGCTTGGCATTCACATGGTGATGTTAGGCTTGTGTGTGCTGCTTGGTGATGGAACAAGTTTCATGACGCTTGCGACAAAATTATTGTGCTGACGTGCTGCTCCAGAAGAAGTTTGAATTGGCAGTGATGTGCACCGAGGACAGAAACTTTTTTATCGCCAGCGCAACAGCCGGGCATCATTCCAGTCCTCGGGGTGAATTTTGTCACACCTGTCCCCACTCCTGAAATGATGGTAAACTACTTCGCTTTTTTAACTTGAAGATCCTGATTATTGATATGGGTCGGTGTTAAGCTGTGGTGTGGGGAAAGAGTGTACACCAGATCAGGCCCCCGGGACTGGAGTTGCCCAGCCTGCGCTACGTGCTGAGCACCGGTCTCCTGTTTGTGAAGGTTGGGGCCTTACCACTTCATCGGCTAGCCGTTTTTTGCCACCTGATGTTTCTCACTTCTCAGATAACAACACTTAGTTGGACCTGGGGCAGGCTTTTGCTCAGAAATTTGACGAATGACGTTTGGTTAAAGTGTCATCCAACGGTTGCACGCTGAAAGCACTTGAGTCCAGGGGGAAGGCCAGTCAAGTGCCAGCAGCGATGGAGAGGGCAGGAGGCGGAGGGAGACCGCGCAGGGGGAAAGAAGCCGAAGCAGGGAGGAGGCCACAACGGTTGAAGAAGTGGAGAGGGAGACAAACAAAGGACAGGAACATGGACGGAACAACTTAGGGACCGAACGAGGGAGGGGAGACGAACGAACAGCCAACGACGGAGGAAAACGGACAACGAGGACGGGAGAGGAGCGCAACAGGAGGCGACGCGGAGGGAAGTGGAGGAAGCCCGGGGCCCGCCAAGGTGATAGAACGCACACAACTGCACACACACGCGCACGCACACACACACACACTCCCTGTGGTTGGTGCTATAAATGGAAGCGGCTGGAGCCAGACGAAAGAGGAAGGAGGAACAGAAGATAGAGGAACAGGGAGGACAGGTGGAGTAGGACAGGAACAGAGGAGAGGAGGACAGGAGTAGAAGGAGAAAGGTGGAGCAAGAGATAGTTAGGGAATCAGGAGGAGTAGGGACCCAGGAGTCAATTACGCATTCTGTCTTCAGTGATGAGGCGAGGGCAGTGACAGAAGGAGTAGCAGGAACAGGAGAGAAGCCAGTGGAAGTAGTGAAGAGAACAGAGGAGTAGCGGAGTGAACACGAAGGAGCCCAGGCGAGAACAGGAGGAACCAGGAGGATAGGAGGAGGTAGGAGCGAAGTCTCATGAAAGGTGTAGTAGGAGGAAGTCATGGGAGGGAAGTTAGGTATGGAGTAGGAGGAAGCTCATATATCCCTCGCCATCGTCAGTTAGGAGGACGAACCAAAGGATCGGAGGAACAGGAGGAGCCCAGGACGAGGTAGGAGGAGTTTAGGAGAGCCAGGGAGGAAACAGATGAGGAGCAGGAGGTAAAGTATAATTTACAACCATCGGCAATAGCAGGTCGAAGTATTAATCAGTCACCTGGTATATCGAGTAACTCAATGCTGGAAAGAGATATATGTACCATTGCTTGGGTTATCTTCAAGAAGTCGCAAGCGTGGCTAACAACGATTAATCCAGCCAATACAAAATTGGGTTTAATAATGAGATTATTTCATGACATACGAATTACCTAACTAATCACACAGGCCCTTACATATACACAAGATAAGATGCGATACCTTGGTATTACAGAATTATCGTCTACTATCAAAGCCAGTACAAATCAAATGTACACCTCTCTTACGCGACGCGGTGTTCTACTCTGATATGACTCATGCGTCCCCTACTGAGGTTGACACATTAGAGAGAGAGCGAAACGGGCCTCCCTTTTTGGGGACTCATATAGAGTAATTCTGGGACCATCAGAAAGGTGGGGGAAATTGAACATACTATTTTCTGGTAAAATTCCGACCCAATTGAACATTGTTGATTAAAGTGCGGCGTTAAGACTTGAGGATCCAACGGTACTTTAATGTATGATTTCATGTGTCAGCCTATGGTCGCCAGTTGCTCGATCTATGGCACATCGTAAAATACTCTCAGTATTAGTGACAATTTCGGTAAAAATTTGACATAAATCCTTACCCGTCGCGTTATGAGAAGATACATGAGCGCGAGAGAATAATCGCGAAGATTTAATACTGGATTTTCACTACCTGTGAGACTGCTCTCTCTCCGCGCAGCATAATTCTTGAGTAGGATTTGGTGGTAGATATTGGAATATTAAAAAGGCACGTGAGTTAATTTGGCGGCGCAATAGGCCGAGGTCCTTAGCGGTCTCCTTGTAAAAGAAAATATCTACTGCTGGTAATATTGGCTTACGTTTGTATTATGTATATCGTCCTTGTGTGTCTGAAGATATGATGAGAGATAACTTTGTGGTCTGTTCTTGCGGCTAATTTACGTTCCTGCAGCTGACTGAGTTGGTGCGTAAAATCTAGCGAGACCGCTCTAGGAGTTACCCTTTCCTGTAGTGAAAAGAGTTCAAATTCATACATTCGCAACCAAAGCTCACGACTCCCATGGTGTGGGCGTGTAGATTCGTCCCACGTGATAAGTGAGACATGAGGTTTATAGCTATAGTATAATACTCCTTATGTAACACGACACCGACGGCCGTCTGTTCCCTCTATTCCGGCAAACCAGGATAAGGTTATACACCCCTTTCTGTCAAAGCGCGGAAATGTAACCTTTCCTTTCCAAGGATAGACGGTGATATAGTGGAGGGAGAAAAGGGGTGTGTTTCATAATTTACAAACCTATGTTCTCTTCACGTGGGCGGGCCCACTGAGTCGGGCCTAATTCACTCATGAAAACCCAATTCTCACATTTTAGAAGCTAAAATCACATTTCATCCCATCACGAATAATTTAAATATTCAAAACATTATAATTGAACAACAATTCCATGTGAATCCGATAACTCTTATGTGTAGACTTTTCCACTGTAGAGTTTATGTCATTCTATCATTGATGAGAATGTGCCAGATGACAACCAAACTGACATAATATACATTAAGTACCACCGCATATGTTCAATTTGGTCGGATTACCAGAATATAGTTCATTTCCCCCCACCTTTCTGATGTTTCCAGAATCTCTATGTTAACAAAGGGGTTTTCAAATTTCACATCAGTAGGGAGAGAGAGGGAAAAAGGGGGAAGAGGTATTTATGACTGTAATAAACCTACCCCCAGGCCAACGTCATGACACTCCTGTTCCTCCTACTCCTCCTGTTCCTCCTGTTCCTCCTACTCCTCCTGTTCCTCCTGCTCCTTCTTGTTCCTCCTGCTCCTCCTACTCCTCCTGCCTCTCCTGCTCCTCCTGTTTCTCCTGCTCCTTCTGTTCCTCCTACTCCTCCTACTCCTCCTACTCCTTCTGTTCCTCCTACTCCTTCTGTTCCTCCTGCTCCTCCTACTCCTCCTGTTCCTCCTGTTCCTCCTGCTCCTTCTGTTCCTCCTACTCCTCCTGTTCCTCCTACTCCTCCTGGTTCCTCCTGT
>NW_019942552.1:587073-619475 GCF_002910315.2 Salvelinus sp. IW2-2015 | reverse complement strand
TTCCTCTGCTCCTTTCTGTTCCTCCTACTCCTCCCTACTCCTCCTACTCCTTCTGTTCCTCCTACTCCTTCTGTTCCTCCTGCTCCTCCTACTCCTCCTGTCCTCCTGTTCCTCCTGCTCCTTTCTGTTCCTCCTACTCCTCCTGTTCCTCCTACTCCTCCTGTTCCTCCTGTTCCTCCTACTCCCTTCTGTCTCCTGCTCCCTCCTGTCCCCTTCCTTACTTTTTCCTCCTGTTCCTACTACTCTTGCTCCACCTGTTCCTCTTCTACTCCTGCTCCTCCTATCCTCCTGTTCCTCCTGCTCCTACTCCACCTGTCCCTCCTGTTCCTGCTACTCCTTCTGTTCCTCTACTCTTCTGTTCGTCCTGCTCCCAGCCCGCTTCCATTTATAGCACCACACCACAGGGAGTGTGTGTGTCCTCCTACTCCTTCTGGTCCTCCTGCTCCTCCTGGTCCTCCTACTCCTCCTGTTCCTACTACTCTTGCTCCACCTGTTCCTCTTCTACTCCTGCTCCTCCTACTCCTCCTGTTCCTCCTGCTCCTACTCCACCTGTCCCTCCTGTTCCTGCTACTCCTTCTGTTCCTCCTACTCCTTCTGTTCGTCCTGCTCCCAGCCCGCTTCCATTTATAGCACCACACCACAGGGGAGTGTGTGTGTGTGTGCGTGCGCGTGTGTGTGCATGTGTGCGTGTGAGGGAATTCTGATACAACATCCTGAGAGAAACACAGCTTACCCTAAATACTAGAGCAGTTAGCCTCAATGTGACTGCTACTCCATATACCCTACAGTACATAGGTTACTGTACAAAGTTAGTCTACCCTACGTAGGTTACTGTACATAGTTAGTTAGTCTACCCTACATAGGTTACTGTACATAGTTAGTTACTGTACCCTACATAGGTTACTGTACATAGTTAGTTAGTTAGTCTTCCCTACATACACTATATATACAAAAGTATGTGGACACTCCTTCAAATGATTGGATTCGGCTATTTCAGCCACACCCCTTGCTGACAGGTGTATAAAATAAAGCACACATCCATGCAATCTCCATAGACATGCATTGGCATTAGAATGGCCTTACTGAAGAGCTCAGTGACTTTCAGCGTGGCACCGTTATAGGATGACACCTTTCCAACAAGTCAGTTCGTCAAATTTCTGAGCAAAGCTGCCCCGGTCAACTAAGTGTTGTTATTGAGAAGTGGAAACATCGAGGCGCAACAACGGCTCAGCCATGAAGTGGTAGGCCACACAAGCTCACAAAACGGGACCGCCGAGTGCTGAAGCACGTAGCGCAGGCCTGGGCAACTCCAGTCCTCGGGGGCCTGATTGGTGTCACACTTTTTCCCCAACCCCAGCTAACACACCCGACTCCAATAATCAACTAATCAGGATCTTCAGTTAAAAAGGCAATTKGTTTACATCAGTTTGCTAGGGATGGGGGAAAGGTGTGACAACAATCAGGCCCCCGAGGACTGGAATTGCCCAGGCCTGGCGTGGCGGATAAAAAAWTTCTGTCCTCGGTTGCAACACTCACTACCAAGTTCCAAACTTCTTCTGGAAGCAACGTCAGCACAATAAATGTTTGTCGCAAGCTTCATGAAATATGGTTTCCATCACCAAGCAGCCACACACAAGCCTAAGATCACCATGTGCAATGCCAAGCGTCGGCTGAAGTGGTGTAAAGCTCGCCGCCATTGGACTCTGGAGCAGTGGAAAGGCGTTCTCTGGAGTGATGAATCACGCTTCACCATCTGGCAGTCCGACGGACGAATCTGGGTTTGGCAGATGCCAGGAGAACGCTACCTGCCCCAATGCATAGTGCCAACTGTTAAAGGGCCTTCCAGAGGGTGGTGTGGTCTGCACAACGCATCACCAAGGAGCAAAATACCTGCCCTCCAGGACAACTACAGCACCCAATGTCCTCAGGAAGACCAAAAAGATCATCAAGGACAACAACCACCTGAGCCACTGCCTGTTCACCCTTGCTACCATCGCAGAAGGCAAGGTCAATACAGGTGCATCAAAGCTGGACCGAGAGACTGGAAAAACAGCTTCTATCTCCAAGGCCATCTGACTTGTTATAGCAGCCATCACTAACACCACCCTTACCACCTGGGACTGCCCGTCAGGAAGTCCAGGATCCAGTTGCAGAGGGAGGTGTTTAAACCCCAGGGTCCTTAGCTTAGTGATGAGCTTTTGGGCACGTTGGTGTGAACGCTGAACTGTAGTCAATGAAATAGCATTCTCACATTGGTGTTCCTTTTGTCTAGGGGGAAAGGGCAGTGTTGGGTACAATAGAGATTGCATCATATGTGGATCTGTTGGGCGGTATGTATATTTGGAGGTGGGTCTAGTGTTTCTGGGATAATGGTGTTGATGTGAGCCATGACCATCCTTTCAAAGCACTTCATGGCTATAGACGTGAGTGCTACGGGTCGGTAGTAGTTTAGGCAGGTTACCTTAGTGTTCTTGGGCACAGGACTATGGTGGTCTGCTTCAAACATGTTGCTATTACAGACTCAATTAGGGACAGGTTGAACATTTCAGTGAAGACACTTGCCCAGTTGGTCAGTGCAAGCTCGAAGTACACATCCTGGTAATCCCTCTGGCCTTGTGAATGTTTACTTGTTAAAGGTCTTACTCACATCAGCTACAGAGAGTGTGATCACACAGTCTTCCGGAAACAGCTGGTGCTCTCATGCATGTTTCAGTTTACTTGCCTCAAAGCGAGTGTAGAAGTAATTTAACTCGTCTGGTAGGCTTGTGTCCTGGGCAGCTTGTGACTGTGCTTCCCTTTGTAGTCTGTAATAGTTTGCAAGCCCTGCCACATCCGACAAGGCTCAGAGCCGGTGTAGTACGATTCAGTCTTAGTCCTGTATTTGACGCTTTGCCTGTTTGATGGTTCGTCGGGGGGCATAGCAGGATTTCTTATATGCTTCCGGTTTTAGAGTCCCGCTCCTTGAAAGCGGCAGCTCTACCCTTTAGCTCAGTGCAGATGTTGCCTGTAATCCATGGCTTCTGGTTGGGGTATGTACGTACGGTCACTGTGGCACGATGTCATCGATGCACTTATTGATGAAGCCATTGACAGTGTTCTCCTCAATGCCATCAGAAGAATCCCGGAACATATTCCATTCTGTGCTAGCAAAACAGTCTGATTCATCTGACCACTTCTTCTATTGACCGAGTCACAGGTGCTTCCTGCTTTAGTTTTTGCTTGTAGCAGGAATGGAGGGTGAGGGAGAACTTTGTACATGTCTCTGTGTGTTGAGTTTTAGTGTCTAAGTTTTTTTCCCCTTTGGTTGCACATTTAACGTGCTGATAGAAATTCGGTAAACTGATTTGATTTTTTCCTGCATTATAGTCCGGGCACTAGGAGTGGTACTCTGGATGAGCGTTTTCTTGTTCTTATGGCCGTATACAGCTCATTGAGTGCGGTCTTAGTGCCAGCTCAGTCTGGGGTGGTATATAGACAGCTACTAAAAATATCTATATAAACTCTCTTGGTAGATAGTGTGGTCTACAGCTTGTCATGAGATACTGTAACGCAGGCGAGCAAAACCTCGAGACTTCCTTAGATTTCGGGCGCAAACTGTTGTTTACAAATATACATTGGCCGCCTCCCTTTGTCTTACCAGAGGCGGCTGTTCTATACTGCCGAAAAAGCTTAAAACCCGCCAGCTGTATGTTAATCATGTCGTCGTTCAGCCACGACTCAGTGAAACATAAGATATTACAGTTTTTAATGTCCCGTTGGTTGGATATACGTGCTCGTAGTTCGTCTATTTTATTATTATTGATTCATTGCATATATACATACTGTATATAGTTAATTATTCTAAACACATACTGTGTATAGTTATCTACTCACATACTGTATCTAGTTAGTCTACTCACATACTGTATCTAGTTAATCTACTCACATACTGTATATAGTTAATTATTCTAACACATACTGTGTATAGTTAGTCTACCCACATACTGTATCTAGTTAATCTACTCACATACTGTATATAGTTAATTATTCTAAACACATACTGTGTTATGTTAGTCTACCCACATACTGTATCTCGTTATGCTTCCTACATACTGATCTATTTAGTTTTGTCTACTCACATACTGTATCTAGTTATTCCACCCACATACTGTATCTAGTTAGTCTACTCACATACTGTATATATGTAACGGTTGTCGTTGGTGGAAGGAGAAGAGGACCAAAGTGCAGCGTGGTAGGTATTCATAATAATTTAATAAAGAATGAATACTAAACAAAAACAACAAACGTACAGTTCTGTAAGGTGCAAACAAAAACACTAAACAGAAATAACTACCCACAACCCATAGTGGACAACCGGCTACCTAAGTATGATTCTCAATCAGAGACAACGATCGACACCTGCCTCTGATTGAGAACCATACTAGGCAAACGCATAGAATATAACGACTAGAACAAAAACATAGAAAACAACGTAGAATGCCACCCCGACTCACGCCCTTACCAAACTAAAATAAAGACATAAAAAAGGAAGTAAGGTCGAACGTGACAATATAGTTAATTATTCTAAACACATACTGTGTATAGTAGTCTACCCACATACTGAATCTAGTTATTCTATCACATACTGTATATTAGTTAATTATTCTAAACAGATACTGTGTATAGTTAGTCTACTCACATACTGTATCTAGTTAGTCCAACCACATACTCTATCTAGTTAATCTACTCACATATTGTATATAGTTACTTATTCTAAACACATACTGTGTATAGTTAGTCTACCCACATACTGAATCTAGTTATTCTAATCACATACTGTATATAGTTAATTATTCTAAACAGTACTGGTTATAGTTAGTCTACTCACATACTGTATCTAGTTAGTCTACTCACAACTGTATCTAGTTAATCTACTCACATACTGTATATAGTTAATTATTCTAAACACATACTGTGTATAGTTAGTCTACCCACATACTGAATCTAGTTATTCTAATCACATACTGTATATAGTAATTAATTATCTAAACAGATACTGTGTATAGTTAGTCTACTCACATACTGTATCTAGTTAGTCTACTCACATACTGTATCTAGTTAATCTACTCACATACTGTATATAGTTAATTATTCTAAACACAACTGTGTATAGTTAGTCTACCCACATACTGAATCTAGTTATTCTAATCACATACTGTATATAGTTAATTATTCTAAACAGATACTGTGTATAGTTAGTCTACTCACATACTGTATCTAGTTAGTCCAACACATACTCTATCTAGTTAATCTACTCACATATTGTATATAGTTACTTATTCTAAACACATACTGTGTATAGTTAGTCTACCCACATACTGCATCTAGTTATGCTTCCTACATACTTTATCTATTTAGTTAGTCCTACTCACATACTGTATCTAGTTAGTCTACCCACATACTGTATCTAGTTAATCTACCCACATACTGTATATAGTTACTTTTCTAAACACATACTGTATTAGTTAGTTGGTCTACCCACATACTGTATCTAGTTAGTCTACCCACATACTGTATATAGTTAGTCTAACCTACATACTGTATCTAGTTATTCTTACCCACATACTGTATCTAGTTAGTCTACCCACATACTGTATCTAGTTAGTTAACCCACATACTGTATCTAGTTAGTCTACACACATACTGTATATAGTTAGTCTACCCACATACTGTATATAGTTAGTCTACCCACTACTGTATTAGTTAGTCTACCACATACTGTATCTAGTTAGTCTACCCACATACTGTATTAGTTATTCTACCCACATACTGTATTCTAGTTAGTCTACCCAATACTGTATCTATTTATTCTACCCACATGCTGTATCTAGTTACTTATCCTAAAACCATACTGTATCTAGTTAGTTGGTCTACCCACATACTGTATCTAGTTAGTCTACCCACATACTGATCTAGTTAGTCTACCCACATACTGTATATAGTTATTCTACCCACATACTGTATCTAGTTTAGGTCTACCCACATACTGTATCTAGTTAGTCTAACCACATACTTTATAGTTATTCTACCCACATACTGTATCTAGTTATTCTACCACATACTGTATCTAGTTAGTCTACCACATACTGTATCTAGTTATTCTACCCACATACTGTATCTAGTTAGTCTACCCACATACTGTATATAGTTATTCTACCCACATACTGTATATAGTTATTCACCCACATACTGTATCTAGTAGTCTACCACCTACTGTATCTAGTTAGTCTACCCACATACTGTATCTAGTTAGTCTACCACATACTGTATCTAGTTAGTCTACCCACATAATGTATCTAGTTAGTCTACCCACATACTGTATCTAGTTAGTCTACCCAACATTACTGTATTCTAGTTAGTTCTACCCACATACTGTATCTAGTTAGTCTACCCACATATGTATCTAGTTAGTCTACCCACATACTGTATCTAGTTATTCTCTACCACATACTGTATCTAGTTAGTCTAACCCACATACTGTATCTAGTTAGTCTACCCACATACTGTATCTAGTTAGTCTACACACATACTGTATATAGTTAGTCTACCCACATACTGTATATAGTTAGTCTACCCACATACTGTATCTAGTTAGTCTACCCACATACTGTATATAGTTAGTCTACCCACATACTGTATATAGTAGTCTACCCACATACTGTATATAGTTAGTTTGTCTAAACACATACTGTATTTAGTTAGTTGGTCTACCCACATACTGTATCTAGTTAGTCTACCCACATACTGTATCTAGTTAGTCTACCCACATACTGTATTATAGTTATTCTACCCACCTACTGTATCTATTTATTCTACCCAATGCTGTATCTAGTTAGTCTACCCACATACTGTATCTAGTTAGTCTACCCACATACTGTATCTAGTTAGTCTACCCACATACTGTATTTAGTTAGTCTACCCACATACTGTATCTAGTTAGTCTACCACATACTGATCTAGTTAGTCTACCCACATACTGTATATGTTAGTCTACCCACATACTGTATCTAGTTAGTCTACCCACATACTGTATATAGTTAGTCTACCCACATACTGTATATAGTTAGTCTACCCACATACTGTATATAGTTAGTTGTCTAAACACATACTGTATTTTAGTTAGTTGGTCTACCCACATACTGTATCTAGTTAGTCTACCCACATACTGTATCTATTTATTATACCCACATGCTGTATCTAGTTAGTCTACCCACATACTGTATCTAGTTAGTCTACCCACATACTGTATCTAGTTAGTATACCCACATACTGTATCTAGTTAGTCTACCCACATACTGTATCTAGTTGGTCTACCCACATACTGTATCAGTTATTCTACCACATACTGTATCTAGTTATTCTACCCACATACTGTATCTAGTTGGTCTACCCACATACTGTATATAGTTAGTCTACCCACATACTGTATATAGTTAGTCTACCACATACTGTATATAGTTAGTCTACCACATACTGTATATAGTTACTTATTCTAAACACATACTGTAATAGTTAGTTGGTCTACCCACATACTGTATCTAGTTAGTCTACCCACATACTGTATCTAGTTTGTGTACCCACATACTGTATCTAGTTAGTCTACCCACATACTGTATCTAGTTAGTCTACCACCATACTGTATATAGTTAGTCTACCCACATACTTTATCTAGTTAGTATACCCACATACTGTATCTAGTTAGTCTACCCACATACTGTATCTAGTTAGCTACCCACATACTGTATCTAGTTAGTCTACCCACATACTGTATCTATTTATTCTACCCACATACTGTATCTAGTTAGTCTACCCACATACTGTATCTAGTTAGTCTACCCACATACTGTATCTAGTTAGTCTACCCACATACTGTATCTAGTTTGTCTACCCACATACTGTATCTAGTTATTCTACCCACATACTGTATCTATTGGTCTACCCACATACTGTATCTAGTTGGTCTACCCACATACTGTATCTAGTTAGTATACCCACATACGGTATCTAGTTCTTCTACCCACATACGGTATCTAGTTGGTCTACCCACATACTGTATCTAGTTATTCTACCTACATACTGTATCTAGTTAGGTAGTCAACTCCCATACCTCATCTAGTTATTTAGTCTACTCATATACCCTATCTTGTTAGTTATTCTACACACATACTGTATCTAGTTAGTTATTCTACCCACATACTGTATCTAGTTAATTATTCTACTTACATACTGTAACTAGTTAGGTAGTCAACTCCCATACCTCATCTAGTTATTTAGTCTACTCGTATACTGTATTTAGTTAGTTGGTCTACCCACATACTGTATCTAGTTTGTCTACCCACATACTGTATCTAGTTATTCTACCCACATACTGTATATGTTATTCTACCCACATATTGTATCTAGTTAGATACCCACATACTGTATCTAGTTCTTCTACCCACATACGGTATCTAGTTGGTCTACCCACATACTGTATCTAGTTAGTCTACCCACATACTGTATCTAGTTAGTCTACTCACATACTGTATATAGTTAGTCTACCCACATACTGTATCTAGTTAGTTATTCTGAACATATACTGTGCATGGTTATTCCACCTACATACTGCATCTAGTTAGTTAGTCTACTCACATACTGTATAGTTAGTCTACCACATACTGTATAATAGTCTACCCACATACTGTATCTAGTTAGTCTACCTACATACTGTATCTATTTAGTTAGTCTACCCACATACTGTGTATAGTTAGTCAACCCACATACTGTATCTAGTTAGTTAGTCTACACTACATGTCTCGGAGCTCAGTGGATGGGGAAGGGTGGGTTTCTGACATCACAGCATGAGAGAGAGAGAGACGTGAGTTTTGTATTTGTTAATGTGCGTCATCTTTGTGTGTGTGCGTGACTGTGTTTGTATGTTTGTGTGTGTGCGTGTGCGTGCTCTTTCTGCATCAGTGAGGATAATTCATCACGGGTGTTTTTCCAGTTTTCCTCTCCCAACTCTGTACTCATCTCAGGACTGATAGCATGTTGTAGAATAACCGGCTTATTGGAGTAAATTGCATTAGCACCATGTTGCCTGGTGCCCCAGGGTCTTCTCCTAAGCCTTTTGTTTTAAGTGGCAGCCATGTGTGAAGCGTTTCTCTACTCAGCCTGGGCTTTCAATCCTCTGGAATATACTGTTGGCAGATTCATCTCCTAATGGAGAGACCCACTGCAGGCTCTGTCCATGTGGATGACTTGTTAGCATTTCCTGTTAGCATCAATCTCAGTGTTATTTAATAAATCTATGTAGCAGTTAGTGAGCTAAATTCTGTTTAAGGGCATTACGCTAACAAGCTGAGTAGAAGGAGACAGTGAGGGAAGAGTCACAGTAGTGCAGTAAGAGGAGGGTGTTTGGTTAGCGTCTAGCAGACTCGCTTAGTCTCAGAAGTGTGTTGTGAGACCGAAGCGACCTAGGGCCCAATGTGAATCTCTGCTTTAGGTTGTCTGAGTCTACTGAGTGTTCTAGAGCAGGAAACCATACTGATGCAGTAAAAGGAACTGTATTTTCCTGTCTGATTATAATCAATTTGAGCTTTTACCCTAGTCTTGTTCACTACTCATGCCCTGGCCCTGAAGCTTCTTTTACCCAGATCTGGGCCCAGCTAACCTTCCACATCTCGAGGGAGAAACACATACTGACCTATGATCAGCCTCTAGCGGTCAAATTCATCCGACCCCATCATTCACGCTCCAGTGGGCCTAGCGTGCATACCCAGGCTCCCCAAAAAAATCTCAGACATGGGCTTTTGACCTGAACTGCCCCCCCCAACCTGCTTCGGTCTCGCTCTCATATATATATATGTGTATATATGTGTGTGTGTGTGTGTGTGTGTATATTTGTCTCTACACGGGGGTGAACCATGGGCAGCATCATTCTTCATCACCATCAACATGCCCGGCTGAGCGTAAGGAAGAGAGAGAGAAACAACACACACCTGTGCTGTAATCACATGAGGATGGACAGCTGCGAGCAACCTCTGTAGAGTAGTAGAGGTACAACTGGATGAGTTAGACCTACTGCAGAGAGGGACAATTAGCTGTAAAGCAGTGGAGGCTCCTCAGATGAGGAAGGGGAGGACTATCCTCCTCAGTAAATTTCAGAAAAATTTCAATAGTGAAACAAAAAAAGTTATATTTTTTAGATAAAACTATACTAGATATGTTCATGTCATCAACACACTGTTTTGCAATGAAGATCTAGCACAGCCCCAGTAGCACTCTGTTGGGTAGCACCATGGTGTAGCCGGAGCTAGACTCTGTCCTCCTCTGGGTACATTGACTTCAATAGAAAACCAAGGAGTGCTCATGGTTCTCACCCACTTCCATAGACTTTCACAGTAATTTGGCAAATCTGACCATAATTCCATCCTCCTGATTCCTGCTTACAAGCAAAAATTAAAGCAGGAAGCACCAGTGACTAGATCAATAAAAAAGTGGTCAGATGAAGCAGATGCTAAGCTACAGGACTGTTTTGCTAGCACAGACTGGAATATGTTCTGGGATTCATCCAATGGCATTGAGGAGTACACCACATCTGACCGTACGTACATACCCCAACCAGAAGCCATGGATTACAGGCAGCATCCACACTGAGCTAAAGGCTAGAGCTGCCGCTTTCAAGGAGCAGGACTCTAACCCTGGTATGGCAACTGCTTGGCCTCTGACCGCAAGGCACTACAGAGGGTAGTGCGTATGGCCCAGTACATCACTGGGGCCAAGCTTCCTGCCATCCAGGACCTCTATACCATCCCGTGTGAGAGAAAGGCCCTAAAAATGTACAAAGACTCCAGACACCCTAGTCATAGACTGTTCTCTCTGCAGTACTGGCAAGCAGTACTGGAGCGCCAAGTCTAGGTCCAAGAGGCTTCTAAACAGCTTCTACTCCCAAGCCTTAAGACTCCTGAACATCTAGTCAAATGGCTACCAAGACTATTTGCATCCCACACCACTGCCACTCTCTGTTGTCATCTATGCATAGTCACTTTTAATTAACTCTACCTACGTGTACATACTACCTCAACTAACCGGTGCCACCGCACATTGACTRTGTACCAGCACCCCCCCTGTATATATTGTTATGTTTTACTGCCTCTCTTTAATTACTTGTTACTTTTATCTCTTATTCGTACCCATATTTTTTGAAACTGCACTGTTGGTTAGGGGCTCTTAAGTAAGCATTTCACTGTAAGGTCTACACCAGTTGTATTCGGCACATGTGACGAATACAATTTGATTTGATTTAATTATGACAGCATGAACTGACATGTTGTCCACCCAATCAAAGTATCAGAGAATTAATCTAGTTCTGAAAGCATAACTTACAGCTAGCTAGCACTGCAGTGCATAAACTGTGGCGAGTCGTTGACTCAAAAAGAGAGAAAGACAATTGAACAGTTTTGAACAAATTAATTTCTTCCAAAATTAAGGAGAGAGAGACAGAAAGAGATACTAGATACAGTATTACTTAGCTAGCATGTAATGCAGCTAGCTCATTTAGCCTATTCAAACACCCTGCTCAAACAGAGAGGGATGCTATGTTAGCTAGCTGGCTATGGCTATCCAACACTGGAGCTCTTCCAAGTCAAGGAAAGCTTTGGGTAATTTATTGCTACCGGGGCCCACAAGTGTAACTGCTTAACTACTTGCTGCTGACTGTACACTGTACTGTAGGATTGTAGCGAGTTTACTAAAGCGTTAGTTCTAGTAGATGTGTTGACTATGACAAGAAAACAATGTAGACTGTGTGTAGTGGTTAGCAGTCATGACATGAAGGCTTGGCTTGGGAAGTTTTTTTTGTCTTGTAACAGACAGCTGATGTGTTGTGCACTGAAGTTCACAAGCGAAGGGAAAAGGTGTGAGGAGGAGAGCACATACATAGGTGCGACAAGGAATTACATATACAGCAAGCTGTTTGTATGTGGCTGCTATGAAAGTGAACTGTGTTTGCGTGTGATCAGGGGTGTAGTCAATGTGCCGATTCTGTTGAAAAACCTTTCTTATTAAACAGAAGCAAACGGAACGAAACGGGCATAAATATACCTCAATTTGTCAAATAGAAACTCTCGTGTTTCCAGACAATCCACTAAAAGCGATTCTGCGTGCTTCTGGGTTGTTGGATTTAGACATTTGTTTTAGGTGTTTTGATGTTTAATGAGGACAGACTACCTGCAATGCTATCAAATATAGATTAATAGGCATGATACCTGCAGATGCTGTTCATTTGAACCATCATCCTCAAAACAAAGCAGAACCCATGACTGTGAAAACCAGGCCAAAGACCTCATAGATATTACATTGTGTGTATGATAAGAGGGCCAATCTGGGTGATTATTGCATTAAACGGGCAGAAATCAATGGGGGAAGTGTCTGTGCGTGTGTGTGTGTTAGGAAAAGGGGAAAGGGGATACCTAGTCAGTTGCACAACTCTAGTGTGTGTGTGTCTCAGCACTACTCTCCTGACTCTGTTAAAACTGATACCCTGTCTCTCTGAGCTCATCCAGATGGCGTCTGGATCGATTCAGATTTACCCAGGTTTGTAAAATTAAAGCGAGAGAAGGGATACAGATACACAGTACAATGTTATCCAAAAAGCTGAGGAGAAGTGCATAGAAATAAATAAAATGTCTCTTCTCTCAATTCTTCAGTTTTTTTACTCAAAATATTCACAAAATGATAATTCCCCAGTTAGACGTTATAGGATTTCCAATGTGAATTGTGTGAATTAATTTGGACGTTGCAGCTTTGACTTTCTTCTTGTAATGATTGAGATGTACTAACTGTTCTTTTTGTCTTCTACAGCGCCCCCTACGGTCCGCATTGTCCACTCGGGACACGCCTGTAACGTTGAGGAAGAGCGCCACGCGGAGAGGGTGTACACAATCCGGGAGGGAGAGACGCTTGAACTCACCTGTCTTGTCACAGGACACCCACGGCCACAGGTCAGTCAACCTGCCAATCACTCAGTTTAGCCAATCAGGACGCTGACGTTTCACTTCACCCACCAATCACTCTGTTGAGCCAATCAGAACTCTTACTGTACTCACCAATTACTCTCTTTCTGAACACTTTGGTACCCAGGTCAGAAGATATCCAGTCCTCTTAGATTTTACAATTGCATGTTTTGAGCACAATAGTACGATCATTAGTAGAGGCAACAATGGGTCTTTCTATAAATGAAGGGGCAAACTTGTGAAATCAGGATCAAATTTTCTAAATGGTTTGATATACTGTACAGTGCATTCGGAAAGTATTATGTTTAAGTATTATGTTACAGCTAGGGACATTTTTTACATTTTTGGCTGATACTGATATCCAATATTTTTCTTCCCCAAAAAATGATACCGATAACCATTATTTTTAATTTTAGCGGCCTTTTAAGCATGCTAGTACAGTTATATAGTTGACACACACACACACACACCACACCCACAACACAACACACAGCACACACACACACACACACACAACACACACACACACACTGACCAAAAAGTTATTTTGTTGGCATTTACTTATGTCTCCATTACCAGTAAAACAAAATCAAAACCTATTTATTTCATTTACTTGCTGTGCTGTTTCATTGTTCATTTGTTCAGTCGTTTCATTCTCAACCAGGATTTCATCATACATGACAAGTAGTGAAGTTTCAGCTCTGTCTGTCCGTGGCCTCTCTTCATCGGTGCGCACTGTCACTGTGTCCGTTTCCATCTTGTCCAGCTGTGTCTAACATTTCACGTAAACCCTGTTTCTTGTCTGCATCGAAGTAGCGGTCCTTGTACCTAGCATCGCCATGGTGGCAACACAGTATGGGCTCAGAGAGAATTCCACCGAATTGCTTGTTCACAGCCTCTAGTAAAGTACTTCTCCAAGTTAACCCGACGGTCTGTATTGGCATTTTTGTTGATCAGGCGTTTCAATAACATGACAGGGTATCACGTCTGCTGCAGACGCAGTTGGGCTTATTTCTCGAGTCAGTTGTTTGAATGGAGCTGGGAGTGTTCATGTTCCCAAGTTTCAAACATGTTCTCAAATGCCATTGAAATGGCAGCAGCGGTATGAGAACCAGCACATTCTTGAGCATGCAATACGGCTTTCCTCAGTACGAAATCCTTGTCGACCCACTGTGCTGTCAGACTCATAATGCTCATGGGGCTGACATCGCTGTGCCAAATGTCAGTCGTGAAGCTAATAGCAGTGACGCCCATAGCAAGTAGCTCATGAATGTGAGTTTCAATACTGTGTAACTCCGGAAGGGCAACATCTGAAAAATAGTGCCTACTTGGTAGAGTGTACCGGTGCTCTACCAGTCGGCGAAAGCCAACATCATCCACAACAGAGAACGGTTGATTGTCAAGGGCAATGTAATCCATTATTAATTACTCTTTCAAATGACTGCTCGACTTGTTGACTGCTCGATCCACACAGCAGACATTGTGGGCTAGGTTAGGAAAACTGTGTCCCTAGTTACCAGCCTCATTCTAAAATGGATGAATTAGTTTTTTTCTTCTCATTATTCTACACACAATATCCCATAATAACAAAGTAATAAAAAAGTGAAATTTGCACAAATGTGTAAAAATAAAAACTGAAATATTACATTTACATAAGTATACAGCCCTGTCACTCAGTACTTTTTTTAATCACATTTGGCAGCAAATACAGCCTCGAGTCTTCTTGGGTATGAATCTAAAAGCTTAGCACACCTGTATTTGGGGAGGTTGTCCTATTCTTCTATGCAGATCCTCTCAAGCTCTGTCAGGTTGGATGGGGAGCGTCGCTGCACAGCAATTTTCAGGTCTCTCCAGAGATGTTCGTTCGGGTTCAGCTCTAGGCTCTGCCTGGGGAACTCAAGGACATTCAGAGACTTGTCCAAAAGCCACTCCTGCGTTGTCTTGGCTGTGTGATTAGGGTAATTGTCCTGTTAGAAGGTGAACCATCGCCCCTGTATGAGGTCCTGAGCGCTTTGGAGCAGGTTTTCATCAAGGATCTCTCTGTACTTTGCTCCATTCATCTTTCCTGACTGGTCTCCCAGTCCCTGCTGCTGAAAAACATCCCCACAGCATGATCCTGCCACAACCATGCTTCACTGTAAGGATGGTGCCAGGTTTCCTCCAGATGTGACGCTTGGCATTCAGGCCAAAGAGTTCAATGTTGGCTTCATCAGACCAGAGAATCTTGTTTCTCATGGTCTGAGAGTCCTTTAGGTGCCTTTTGGAAAACTCCAAGTGGGCTGACGTGCATTTTACTGAGGAGTGGCTTCCGTCTGGCCTCTCTACTATAAAAGCCTGATTGGTGGAGTACTGCAGTGATGGTTATCTTTCTGGAAGGTTCTCCCATCTCCACAGAAGAACTCTGGAGCTATGTCAGAGTGACCACCGGGTTCTTGGTCACCTCCCTGACCAAGGCCATTCTCCCCCGATTGCTAAGTTTGGCCAGGTGGCCAGCTCGAGGAAGAGTCTTGGTTGTGCCAAACTTTTTCCATTTAAGAATGATGGAGCGAGCCTCTTGGACTTTCAATGCTGCAGAAATATTTTGGTACCCTTCCCCAGATCTGTGCCTCAACACAATCCTGTCTCGGAGCTCTACGGACAATTCCTTCGACCTCATGGCTTGGATTTTGCTCTGACATGCACTGTCAACTGTGGGACCTTATACAGTGGCGTGCGAAAGTATTCACCCACCTTGGCATTTTTCCTATTTTGTTGCCTTACAACCTGGAATTAAACTAGATTTTTAGGGGGTTTGAATCATTTGATTTGCACATGCCTACCACTTTGAAGATGCAAAATATTTTTATTGTGAAACAAATAAGAATAAGTAAAAAAAAACTGAACTTTAGCGCCCATAACTATTCACCCCCCATTGTTAATACTTTGTAGAGCTACCTTTTGCAGCAATTACAGATGCAAGTCTCTTGGGGTATGTCTCTATAAGCTTGGCACATCTAGCTACTGGGATTTTTGCCCATTATTCAAGGCACAACTGCTCCAGCTCCTTCAAGTTGGATGGGTTCCGCTGGTGTACAGCAATCTTTAAGTCATACAACAGATTCTCAATTGGATTGAGGTCTGTGCTTTAACTAGGCCATTCCAAAACATTTAAATATTTCCCTTTAAACCACTTGTTGTTGCTTTATCAGTATGCTTAGGGTCATTGTCCTGCTAGAAGGTTGAACCTCTGTCCCTGTCTCAAATCTCTGGAAGACTGAGACATGTTTCCCTCAAGAATTGCSCTGTATTTAGTGCCATCTATCACTCCTTCAATTCTGACCAGTTTCCCAGTCCCTGCCGATGAAAAACATCCCCACAGCATMATGCTGTGACATAGCGTTTTCCTTAATGGCAAAAAGCTCAACTTTAGTCTCATCTGACCAGAGTACCTTCTTCCATATGTTTGGGGAGTCTTCCACATGCATTTTGGCGAACACCAAACTGAGTTTGATTAATTTTTTCTTTAAGCAATGGCTTTTTTTCTGGCCACTGGCTTTTTTCTGGCCACTCTTCCGTAAACCCGGCAGGTAGCCTAGTGGTTAGAGTGTTGGACTAGTAACCGAAAGGTTGCAATTTTGAATCCCCGAGCTGAGAAGGTAAAAATCTGTCTTTCTGCCCCTGAACAAGACAGTTAACCTGCTGTTCCTAGGTTGTCAATGAAAATAAGYATTTGTTCTTAACTGACTTGCCTTATTAAATAAAGGTAAAATAAAAAATAAGTACCCAGCTCTGTGGAGTGTATGGCTTAAAGTGGTCCTATGGACAGATACTCCAATCTCCGCTGTGGAGCTTTGCAGCTCATTCAGGGTTATATTTAGTCTCTTTTTTTCCTTTCTGATTAATTCCCTCCTTGTCTGGTCCGTGAGTTTTGGTGGGCGGACCTCTCTTGGCAGGTTTGTTGTGGTGCCATATTCTTTCACATTTTTAATACCGTATTTAATTGTGCTCCGTGGGATGTTCAAAGTTTCAGATATTTTTTACAACCCAACCCTGATCAGTACTTCTCCACACCTTTGTCCCTGAGCTGTTTGGAGAGCTCCTTGGTCTTCATGGTGCCGCTTGCTTGGTGGTGTTGCAGACTCTGGGGCCTTTCAGAACAGGTGTATATATACTGAGATCATTTGACAGATCATGTGACACTTAGATTGCACACAGGTGGACTTTATTTAACTAATTATGTGACTTCTGAAGGTAATTGGTTGCACCAGATCTTATTTAGGGGCTTCATAGCAAAGGGGGTGAATAGATATGCACGCACCACTTTTCCTTTTATTTATTCATTTTTTGAAAGAAGTTATTWTTTCATTTCTCTTCACCAAATTGGACTATTTTGTTTATGTCCATTACATGAAATCCAAATAAAAATCTATTTAAATTACAGGTTGTAATGCAACAAAATAGGAAAAACGCCAAGGGGGTGAATACTTTTGCAAGGCACTGTATAGACAGGTATGTGCCTTTCCAAATCATGTACAATCAATCATGTACAATCGAATTTACCACAGGTGGACTCCAATCAAATTGTTGAAACATCTCAAGAATGATCAATGGAAACAGGATGCACCAGAGCTCAATTTCAAGTCTCATAACAAAGGGTCTGAATACCTAGCTAAAATGACAAAAAACATGTTTTCACACTGTCGTTATGGGGTATTGTTTGTAGATTTATGAGGGGGAAAAAATAATTTAATACATMTTAGAATAAGGCTYCAACGCAACAAATTGTGAAAAAAGTCAAGAGGTCTGAATACTTTCCAAATGCACTGTACATTAGAATATGATTTTTTTGCAACTTCACATGTGTAGTTACAGGCATAAAAGTCTAAACACCATAACTCCACCTAACAGCAACAACAAAACATTTACATATCATTCAAAATGTCACATGAAAATTGGACACCGCATATTTCTTTGTCATGCCTAGTATTCAGGTCTGTTTGTGCACAGACCGCCCTCCCTCGTCTTACCGGAGTGTGCTGTTCTATCCTGCCAGTGCAGCGTGTATCCCGCTAGCTGAATATCCATGTCGTCATTCAGCCACGATTCTGTGAAGCATAGGATATTACAGTATTTGATGTCCCGTTGTTAGGATATTCGTGATCTTACCTAGTCTAGTTTATTGTCCAATGATTGCACGTTGGCGAGTAATATTGACGGTAACGGCAGCTTTCCTAGTTGTCTTCTGCGGGTCCGGACGAGGCATCCGGCTCTTCGTCCTCTGCGTCGCTTCCTTTTGCGAATAATTGGGATGTCTGCTCTGTGGGGTGTTTGGAGAATATTGTGTGAGTCCTGCTTGCTGCTGTTGTTGTTGAAAAAATATTTGTCTAATCCGAGGTGAGTGATCGCTGTCCTGATATCCAGAAGGCACATCCAGATCTTTTCTTCCGTAAGATACGGTTGCAGAAACATTATGTACAAAATAATTTACAAATATCGCGAAAAAAAAKCACATAATAGCACAATTGGTTAGGAGACCGTAAAACTGCGGCCGTCTCCTCCGGCGCCATTTTCATAGCCTACAAGACACTGATGCACACCTTTGGAACATCTACATTTTAAAAAGTCTAATAAATCCATGTAATATTSCCTTCACCTTCACAATAAATCCATTATTTATTTTAGACAGGTCTAAAGAAACATGATATGAAGAAAATGTAGTTTTAAGAAGAACAGAATAGCATATACTCTTAGTTGTTGTTATGCTCCTCATTTGTAGAATGACCGGACCAAGGTGCAGCGTTATTAATGTTCCAACAAAAAAACAATAAACAACACAACGAACGTGAAGCTTCGTAGTGCAAAACATTCAACAAACAAAGACAAGATCCCACAAAACCCAAAAGGCAACTGACAACTTATATCTGATTCCCAATCAGAGACAACGATAGACAGCTGTCTCCGATTGGGAATCAAACACACCAACATAGAAACAGAAAACCTAGAATGCCCACCCTAATCACACCCTGAACTAACCAAATAGAGAAATAAAAAGGCTCTCTAAGGTCAGGGCGTGACAGTTGTCCTTATGTTAGGCCCTGATATGGTTACGCCACATGAGTGTGGGCTACACTAGTTCATTTAGCAGACAAGATTTGTTTTATAGTATTAASAATACAATTGATCAAAGCTTAATAAAATAGAAAGGATATTTTTTCCCCAAAATTTCAAAGGAAGTGCGAACATGAGGCTGTGTTGAGCGGTTAACAAAGAAACTTGTCCTTCTATATGCTTAATTTATGCAACTTTAGTTGTGATACAAGCATTGGGCTATATGTTTGGATTTTTTGTACATTCTAGGGCTGCATGATGTGACTTTTTTCAAATAATCAGAGTCCCATGAAAGGCATGAGCTCTGATTTGTTTCTTGTGCAAGCTGCACACACTTCATTAGTCTTTCATTCACAATTTGACAAGCACTTGATAAGGTTCTCACCAGGCCTCGAATTTCCCGGCAACATCCCCCTTGTGTGGTGGCAATGCAACTCAAAAAAATCCATGCCTATTGCGGCCAAAGTGGCCATTGTGCCCTTGGGCTGAATATAATAATTATAATTCCCTTCTCCCGGCTGCCATGCTGTGAAGCACCTCTCACTCACATGGCTCTGTCAGATATCTACATTCTTATTAGCCAATTCCTGTCACGTGATTGGGTCCTTCTCACAGACATTTCAGCAAGAAGTAGGCTACAAGTGAATGAAGACAGACACGTCAGGGATGCAACTGCGCGTGTCCCTCTTCCCGAATTTTGAGGTGCATATTGAAGATGTTAMAACTGTCTACTTTTATCAGCCAACAAGATGAGTGGACCTAACAATCAGCAAAAACACTTGCCTATGTCAATCTACTATCCCCCATAGTACAAAAGTTGATCTACTATCCCCCATAGTTGATCAATTATATTGGTAAATTTGTCCTTCTGTGCAAACCATGACAAGAAACAGAAACAATAACTCCAGGGGAAGGAACCAAAGGGTGTGACAGATATAGGGAAGGTAATCAGGAAGGTGATGAAGTCCAGGTGAGTCTGATGAGGCGCTGGTGCGTGTAACGATGGTGACAGGTGTGCGTAATAATGAGCAGCCTGGTGACCTAGAGCGCTGGAGACGAAGTATACGTGACAGTACCCCCTTCCTGACATGCGGCTCCAGCCGCAGGACACCGACCAAAGGGATGATCCCGGGGACCAGGAGTGGACCGGTCGCCTCTGCTGAGGCGCGGGAACCTGACGAGCCGGCTGAGGTGGGGGAACCTGACGAGCCGGCTGAGGCATGGAAGCCTGACGAGCTAGCTGAGGCATCCTCGATTGACTCAGCAACAGGCCAACCGAGTCTTGTGAACTTGACGTTATGGCTGAGGCATGGAAGCCTGACGAACCGGCTGAGGTGGGGGAACCTGACGAGCCGGCTGAGGTGGGGGAACCTGACGTTATGGCTGAGGCATGGAAGCCTGACGAACCGGCGGATGCATCCTCAGTTGCTCCAGCAGCGGCACCCGATCCCGAACCCGACGAGGCGTTATTCTGTAACGTGTACCCTGGGAGTCGGGAAGCAAGTAGAGGGAGTGAATAATTTAATAAATAAACGAACACGGACAAAACAAGTAACATGAGCAGCGTACAGACACGAAACAGAAACAATAACGCCTGGAGAAGAAATCAAAGGGAGTGACAGATATAGGGAAGGTAATCAGGGAGGTGATGAAGTCCAGGTGAGTCTGATGAAGCGCTGGTGCGCGTAACGATGGTGACAGGTATGCGTAATAATAAGCAGCGTGGTGACCTAGAGCGCCGGAGAGGGAGTATATGTGACAAGAACACTTTTCCCGCGGTTCATTTTCATGCCAACCAGGTACTCCTGTACTCAATGTGCATAATATTAGAAAGGTTTATCAATAAATATACAGTTGAAATCGGAAGTTTACATACACTTAGGTTGGAGTCATTAAAACTAATTTCTCAACCACTTTACGCATTTCTTGTTAACAAACTATAGTTTTGGTAAGTCGGTTAGGACATTTACTTTGTGCATGACAGGACCACGTATCCGTCATACCACTCAGGAAGGAGACGCATTCTGTCTCCTAGAGATGAATGTACTTTGGTGTGAAAAGTGAAAATCAATCTCAGAACAACAGCAAAGGACCTTGTGAAGATGCTGGAGGAAACAGGTATAAAAGTATCTATAGTAAAAATACAAAATTAAGTATCACAGTAAAGTGAGTCCTATATCGACATAACCTGAAAGGCCGTTCAGCAAGGAAGAAGCCACTGCTCCAAAACCGCCATAAAAAAGCCAGACTATGGTTTGCAACTGCACATGGGGACAAAGGTCGTACTTTTTGGAGAAATGTCCCCTGGTCTGATGAAACAAAAATGTAACTGTTTGGCAATAATGACCATTGTTATGTTTGGAGGAAAAACGGAGAGGCTTGCAAGCCGAAGAACACCATCCCAACCATGAAGCACTGGGGTGGCAGCATCATGTTGTGGGGGTGCTTTGCAGCATGAGGGACTTGTGCACTTCACAAAATAGATGGCATCATGAGGTAGGAAAATTATGTGGATATATTGAAGCAACATCTCAAGCCATCAGTCAGGAAGTTAAAGCTTGGTCGCAAATGGGTCTTCCAAATGGACAATGACCCCAAGCATACTTCCAAAGTTGTGGCAAAATGGCTTAAGGACAACAAAGTCAAGGTTTTGGAGTGGCCATCACAAAGCCCTGACCTCAATCCTATAGAAAAGTTGTGGGTAGAACTGAAAAAGCGTGTGTGAGCAAGGAGGCCTACAAACCTGACTCAGTAACACCAGCTCTGTCAGGAGGAATGGGCCAAAATTCACCCAACTTATTATGGGAAGCTTGTGGAAGGCTTCCCGAAACGTTTGACCCAAGTTAAACTATTTAAAGGCAATGCAACCAAATTCTAATTGAGTGTATGTAAACTTCTGACCCACTCGGAATGTGATGAAATAAATAAAATCTGAAATAAATCATTCTCTCTACTATTATTCTGACATTTCATATTCTTAAAATAAAGTGGTGGCCATAACTGACCTATGACAGGGAATTTTTACTAGGATTAAATGTCAGGAATTGTGAAAAACTGAGTTTACATATATTTGGCTAAGGTGTATGTAAACTTCCAACGTCAACTGTAGTAGGCCTAGCCTATAGGAAGCTGATGGGACCCTCCCCTTTTTAATAGAGGCCATCAACTTTGTTTTCTCACGCAATTGCATAGCCTATGCTATGCAAATGTTGCGCAACATGAGCTCACAGGCTCTCATGAAGTGTTTGATTTGAGAGTGATTAGAGGGACAATAGAGGGCTGAGTACCAGGGAGTTAGCAAGTTCAGTAGGCTACTAATGACCATCAGCAGTATCAGAGTTTGGAGAAGCCTAATTACTGTGACTAAACGTTCACATGGAATTTGACCGCTGTCATGACTCGTGACTGCCATTGTMGCGGTAATACGGTCACCATAACAGCCCTAGGATGGATGTGGGACTATTCCCCCCCCCCAATTTTGACGGTGAAGAAATAGAACACATTTTCAGTGCAGCCCTCCGGACCTCATGAAGACCGAATGCGGCCCCCGGGACAAAATTAGGTTGACATCCCTGGTCTAGATACTTGTGGAGATCTGAGAAGAATTGATGGTGGTGACATGGTGAGAGCTCCACCTTACTTCTGATAGGCTTGGTGGAAATTTGGCCGTATTGCTGACACCTGTCCAATCCTCTCAGATCTCCACAAGTGTATAGAGGGTAGGATCTAAGCCAAGGGTTGTTTCAGGACAGGACCCCACAACACTTTGGGTATGTGGTGAACCTTCAGCACAACACTTGAGGCACGGTTGGATGTTTCAATTCATTGCTAGACACACACAGATTTGCACAGATGTAAGCTGGACACCCTATCAGGCTGGTCAGGCAGTTCTGGGTATCTGGAGACCTGCTGTAAACCGTAAACAGAAATATAAACATTTCTACTATTCATACCCTTGCTTCATTCTAGCTAGTTAGATGTGCAACCACTGACTAACCTATAGCTAGGGTCTTATCTCTAGTCTAGCAATAGATACTGCTGTATGGTATCATTGAATAATAAATCAATAAGGCCAGAGGGGGTGTGTTTTATGGCCAATATACCATGGCTAAGGGCTGTGCTGGATACAGCCCTTAGCCATGGTATATTGGCCATATATCACAAACCCCTGAGGTGCCTTATTGCTATTATAAACTGGTTACCAAAGTAATCAGAGCAGTAAAAATAAATGTTTTGTCATACCCATGGTGTACGGTCTGATAAACCATGGCTGTCAGCCAATCAGCATTCAGGGTTCGAACCACCCAGTTTATAATGATTTATGCCATGGCATTGTTGAATACTCCTTTCTGATTGGCTTAAATGGCATTCCAGAGCATTTATTATTTCCTTATAACGCACAGTATATTTGCACGGTAGAATTCAATGGCTATAGTTCATTTTCACACGTTTTGTTTGAGCTGCTTTTGAAAACAAAAGTCTATTTGAAAACAGTATTGTTGATTTCAAGTTTCATAATAGCAAGCTAGGCCTGATGGTTTGTCTAGCTAAACTAGCAAGTCTGTTTGTTTGGTTACAACAGCAACTACTGTAGCTGCAGTATCTAGTAAACTTGCTAGCTACTTCAGTAGATGTTGAATACATTTCTACCTGCAAATGAATACATTTCTAGTGGCAAATGTGTTAAATTATAGCCATGGTATTAAAGGGATAATCAGCTCGGGGCTCTATACGTTCTCTGGAAAAGAATGCAACTCTGTGGAAGGTCAGTTCCACTCCGGTAGCTCATTGTGTAACACACCTTCCACATCGTTCATTATTTTCCATAGAGCTCATAGCCCCTCTTTGATTATTTCTTACATATGCTTAGCTAGGTCTGGGCTGTATTAGATTCTGTATCAGCACCACAGAGCTCTCATTCCACGCGTCTCCCCACTGAACCGGCTTATAAATGTAATCCCCCAATTATGTATTGTACTGTGCACCTGCATATTCATAATTAAAAGCTGGCAGATCTAATGAGAATTGTGAAGACAAAACAGAAACCACGTCTGCCTAGTCAACATCACAAGYCAAGTAAATAAATTAATAAATAAAGACAGGAAACATGTTGATGTGTGTTGTGAATGCAGGAGGAGAGAGCAGAGTGGGTCCTCAGCATCCTAACAAGGATCTTTTCATCCATGCTCTGCGTTTAATTAAGCTCTGGGATTCCAACCAATTAAAGTGTTGAGCCCCCAGGGCAAACTACTTTTGATTGGTTCTTGACAGTTTCAATCAAATGCTTATTCCCACCCACGATGAGTRTTCAAGGGGATAGTTCAGATGATATTATATTACAAAACATTTGGACATAAATTTATGTAGAACAGACATTATTCTCTACCATGTAAAACAGAAAATCKTGTCGGCTCTGCAACGGTGCGGCTAAGACTTGACAATAATGTATTACCTTTTTCTGGTAAGTAGTACACGTGTCCAACATTGTATCCAATTTGCTCGATTAGACAAATTAAATGGGAATCAGCAATATCTAGGGACGGGATTGTCCGCCATTTACATTAATTAATATTTAATTCCCCTTTGATCGATATATTTAGCATTCATTTGTACACGTCCTGTCCTGTTGATTCGGATGCAGAGAAGGCTATTGATTTTTTAATTCCCATTGAAAAGGTGAGGGCCACTTAAATTAGTGAAACACTCCGACTCGCGATTCATCCTCTGCTCTCATCTGTAGTGACAACTTGTTATTTCCCCTGCCTTGACTTCTATCCTCTATCCTGTTAATTAAAATGTGTGATAAAAGTTTGAGAGAGAGAGAGAGAGAAGGAGGGAGAGCGATAGAGAAGGATAAGAGGGAGAGAGAGAAAGATGGGGAGAAAGAGAGAGAGATCAAAGGGCTACATGGCAATAGCAGGAGAGGCAGGATTTCCTTTGAAAGTGAGTCATTATGAGCCCCAGTCAGATCCCATGGCAGGGGAGGAACAGGGCTGTCACTCTGGGCTTAGGGATGGAACAGCCTGGGTCTCAGGTGGTTCTGGGGTGGTAGAGGGGGGTACGGAGGGTTAGGGGGGTTGTAGGGACTAAAGAGTAGATAGGAAGAAGAGGGGTTATTTGGGGGTAGTTGGTACTGGTGTGCTAGTCCTGAGGCTGTTGGTAAAACATAAGGTGTGTCCGCTCTAATCAAGTATAGTTGTAAGTGAATAATAACCGTTCATCTTTTCATTAGAACTAAATCTTCCCACGAGTTCATAGTCTTAGCCTCTTCTTCTTTTTTCCCRCTTTTTCAAAGGTTGTTTGTTCTACTGCATGCTAATTTGACTTAACTCTTACCTACCACAAGAGAGGAGCAAGGTTAAAGTATATAGAAAAGAAAGAGAAGAAAGATAAAGTTTTGATTAGGAGGAAGGGGAACACTTGTCATGATATTTTTTAAATTACCAATGGTGCATGGGTGGGATTGAAAACTAAACAAAGAATGTCTGCTATCTGAAAGGAAAGTATTCTTATATTCTTCTTAAAGTTGGCAGTGTTATAAAAAGCAACTTAGTTAACACACATACACTATAAAAGTATATGTGGATTTGAACCCACAACATTGGTGTTGCTACTAATATCCACCAAGCCACTGATCCATATTGACCTCACATGACATTGGAGTCTAATTGTCATTGTGAAGTTATTCTCTATAAAGTCATGTCACAATCCCTGTACTAGTTTATCATTAGCATACACCAAAGACATCCCCATTACCAGACATACCTCACACTGGGCACAAATAAATGTCTATTCCACGTTTATACAACGTAATTTTATTGAAATGATGTGGAAACAACATTGATTCAACATGTGTGTGCCCAGTGGGCTTGTCCTTCTCCCTAAGTAAGAACAAGCAGCTCCCTTGGTAGTACCCTGACAGACGTGTGAGAGACAGTTATAGCATCAGCGCCGCACAAAGTGAGCAAGCCAACTGTGACCTAAACAGGGCCATTGTTACCAATTTTACCAGCGTTTCATTATTTTCATGTCTATCAACATGCAACGCTCTTTAAATGACCCACATCCCCCTCAGACCCCCCACAGATGGAAACTGTGGCTCTCGTCCAACCAGATGTCCACTTTCTCACATCGTGAGATTCTCCATCCCGCGCCCGCCTTCCCGTCAGGAAAATAGAGACAGTCTAATAATAAAATCCTACACACACACACACACACGCTAAAAGGAATGTTAGATTGGAAGATGAATAGAACATTCTCCTTGGTGACATTCTGTTCCATTGGCTTTTATTGTGAAGAGGGCACCACATGGGCTGCGTCCCAAACAGCACCCTATTCACTTTATAGTGCACTACTTTTGACCAGGACCAATTGGGCTCTGGTCAAAAGCACTGCACTATGTAGGGAATCACGTTCCATTTGGGACGCACCATGCACTTTACTGGCTCTCACCTACAGAAGCTTTCATTCTTACATTCACATATTCTGCACTATGTAGGTGAACAGTGATAATGCAGAAGAACAATGTGTATTTGTTCATAGAGGATCAACCCTCTGAGCATCAGTTGCAAGGCCTTGCACTTTATAAGGTCTTGCTATTAGAAACAAAGCCTGGAAGTACCCAATGTACTCCAAAGAGATGCAATTATAAGCCTATTCATTACAAGCAACATTCAATTTGGCAGCAATGTACATTTGGCCGACTACTCACACTGAATTCTTCCACTGCTCTATCGTTCCCTACATCTCAGTCTGAATCTTCCATCATTGAAAGTTGTTTGTGGTGACGTCGTTTGTGGTGAAAGTCATCAGTGATTGGATCGTCTCTAACCAATCAGAGTATCAAAGCTAATTATGTTTTTCGAAAATGCTGCTCTACCCTTGTGTGTTCTGGCTCTGGCCCTACCCATTAGTTTCTGGAACCAATCAGATGGTCTGAATGTGTTTGCATTCCAGAGGGATCGGAGAAGAAACGTTCATGGGCGTGGTGTGGCGTTTGGCTGGAGCAATGAGTCTGGGTAGCCAAGCAAAATTTACATAGCAACTATACCCACTGGAATCTAAGTTATGTTGAAGAGTTAAGTCAATGTTAAATTATTTATCGATTGGCATTCACCATATTATAAGTGTGTAAAAGGATTCGTCACAATCACTTTTTTGGGTTCACCAAAACATTACAATCTGACAGAGACATGTATTAGATTGGACTGTTTTCACTCAGCACGTGTGAAATAATGGATGGAGTGACAGCCACTATGAGATGTAATTCCCATGATAGAGCCATCTTTCTCTCTCCCCTGAGGTGTCTTCTGAGCTGGACTCTGGCCTGCCTCCAGTCTGTACGCTCACACTGTGTTTGAGGACACAGTCTGACTATGCCAGCAACACCACTGAGCACACACACACACAGAGAGAGAGAGAGACAGTAATCCCCCCACACACACACACTCAAACACAAACGCACCATCACGCCAGCTACACCACAGAGTAAACACCCAACACCGCCCATTTTTGTTTCAATTATCTGCTGGGTCAAGTTCAGACAGGTGGGTAAGAGCGTCAGGTGGTTTAAATTTGCCGTATACAGCCATGAGTGTCAAGCAGGCTAGGGTCTAGCAGGCTAGTATCTGTGCCAGGGGGCCAAAGGCTGTAGAATAATATAGCTACTGTAGATACTGTAGTTCCCCTGGAGTGGGAAGATTGGGTATAGCTGCCCCCAGTATTGTATACTCATGGGAGGATATAGCTAAAGATATTGTAGTTTATCCAGGGGTTAGTTGTGGCCTGGAGTGTGGAGTGTGATCCTAGACACCCCCATTCTCCCTGGCCTATGGTACAGCCACTTGGATGGTTGTGTGGTTGGATGGTTGGATAGTTGGCTGGTTGGATAGTTGGATAGTTGGATGGTTGGTTGGATGGATGGTTGGATGGATGGATGGTTGGATGGTTGGATTGTTTGATGGTTGAATAGTTGGATGGTTGGTTGGATGGATGGTTGGTTGGATTGTTTGATCGTTGAATAGTTGGATGGTTGGTTGGATGGATGGATGGTTGGTTGGATTGTTTGGTGGTTGAATAGTTGGATGGTTGGTTTGGTATGGATGTGGATGGTGTTGGATGGATGGTTGGTGGGGATGGTTGATGGATGGTTGGATGGTTGGATGGATGGTTGATGGTTGGATGGTTGGATGGATTGTTTGATGGTTGAATAGTTGGATGGTTTGATGGATGGATGGATGGTTGGATGTTGGTTGGTTGGGGATTGTTTGATGTTGGTTGGATGGATTGGTTGGTTGGGTGTTGGTTGATTGTTTGATGTTGAATAGTTGGATGTGTTGTTGATGGATGGATGGATGGTTGGATGATTGGTGGTTGGATTGTTTGATGGTTGAATAGTTGAATGGATGGATGGATGGTTGGTTGATGGATGGTTTGGATGGATGGTTGGATGGTTGGATGGATGTGTGGGTGGTTGGATGGATGGATGATGGAGGTTGGATGATGGATGGTTGGTTGGATTGTGTGGATTGTTGATGGATTGTTTGATGGTTGAATAGTTGGATGGTTGGTTGGGATGGATGGATGCGTTGGATGGATGGTTGGTTGGATGGTTGGATATTCGTTTTCTGTTGTTTATTGATTTGGTAGCTGTTAATTTTGTGATTCAGAGCTTTCCATCTTCGTTGAAACTGGTTGGAATGGATGGTTGGATGGTTGTGTGGATGGATGGTTGTGGTGGATGGTTGGTTGGATTGTTTGATGGTTGAATTAGTTGGATGGTTGGATGGTTGGATGGCATGGTTGGATGGATGGGTGGTTGGATGGATGGATGGTAGGATGGATGGTTGGTTGGATTGTTGGAATTGTGATGGATTGTGTTGATGGTTTGAATAGTTGGATGGGTGGTTGGATGGATAGGTTGGATGCGATGGTTGGTTGGATGGTTGGATATTCGTCTTCTGTGTTTATGATTTTGGTAGCTTTAATTTTGTATTCAGACCTTTCAATCTTCGTTGAAACTGTGGATGATGGATGGATGGTTGGCATGGGTTGGATGGTTTGGATTGCGTTGGTTGGTTGTTGATGGTTGAAATAGTTGGATGTTGGAATGGATGGATGGATGGATGGTTTGTTGGGTGGTTGATGTATGGGTGGATGGTGCATGGCGTTGGTTCGTGGATGGTTTGATGGTTGAATAGTTGGATGGTTGGATGGATGGTTGGATGGTTGGATGGATGGGTGGGTGGTTGGATGGATGGATGGATGGTTGGTTGGTTGGATTGTTGGATTGTTGGATTGTTGGATTGTTGGATGGACGGTTGGATGGTTGGTTGGATGGTTGGATATTCGTCTTCTGTTGTTTATGATTTGGTAGCTGTTAATTTTGTGATTCAGACCTTTCAATCTTGATTGAACTGAACAGTATTCCTTATGAGCAAAATACATTGAAAATAAGTATTTTGGGTTGAAAAGACATTGAAAATCAGTCAGTCTGTGATAGGTACCCATGTCTGTTTTTCTCTTCCCATTCTATTGTCATACTTGGCCACCAGTGGTGGAAAAGGTACTCAATTGTTAAACTTGAGTAAAAGTAAAGATATCTTAATAGCAAATGCCTCAAGTTAAAGCAAAAATTACCCAATAAAATACTAAAAGTCTAAAAGTTTCTGATTTTAAATGTACTTACTGAAAGTACAGTAGTGGAAAAAGTACTCAATTGTCATACTTGAGTAAAAGTAAATGCTATACATCAATTCCTTATATTAAGCAAACCAGACAGTACAATTTTCTTGTTTTTAAAATGTACGGACAGACGGGCACACTTCAACACTCTAACATGATTTAGAAATGCAGTGTTTATGTATAGTCCGTCAGATCAGAGGCAGTGGGAATGTGGATGAAGGTGCATGAAATGGACAATTCTTCTGTCCTGCCTGAGCATTCTAAATCTAAACAGTACTTTTTGGTGTCAGGGAAAATGTATGGGAGTAAAAAGTACATCTTTATGGGGCCTCCCGAGTGGCGCAGTGTGCAAGCTAGATATTCTGGGTTCAAGTCCAGGCTCTGTCGCAGCCGGCCGCGACCGGGAGACCCGCACAATTGGCACAGCGTCGTCCGGGTTAGGCTGGCAGGGATGTCCTTGTCCCATCGTGCACTAGTGACTCCTGTGGCGGGCTGGGTATAGTGCACACTGTCGCCAGGTGTACAGTGTTTCCTCCGACTCATTGGTGCTGCTGGCTTCCGGCTTAAGTGGACATTGTGTCAAGAAACTGTGCAGCTTGGTTGGGTTGTGTTTCAGAGTCTGTACGGGAGTTGCAGCAATGAGACAAGACTGTAACTACCAATTGGATAACACGAAAAAGGGGGTTAAACATCTTTATGTTAGTGGAGTAAAAGTAAAAGTTGTCAAAAATTTGATACCCCAAAAAACGACTTCCTTTACAGTATTTTAACTAAAGTACTTTACACCACAGTTGGCCACACTAGAGCTCAAAAATGGTAGGACAGAGAGGGGGGCGGGTACAGCGTTGCAGTGTGGGAGATCAACTGACGACGCATGCTCCGACATACAACCCCAGCATCACAACCCCTGTCGCTGCACACATAACCATTAGCTGCTGGATGTCACTGTGTGTTGTCCAACACTGCTGGGAGAGCAACTTTCCATACAGGCAAATGTCAATTTTTTTTATTAGAATGCCAGAGACTAGACTGAATGATGACTTACAAGAAGAATAGGATTATTATTTTGTCTATTTTTCTGCATGGGAACTAAGCTTTTATGCTTTGTTAATGCTCTTGCTTGATGGGGATATGTACAGTCTGAACTCTTCACCGCGCCGCCTCTGTGTGCTGTAGTCTGAAGAATGTGATTCAGAGGATCGAGCCGTTTCACACCTGTGTGACCTTTTGAACTGTAGTACAGAAATGATATGTAAACAAGACACAGGACTATTTGTAATGGTAATAAATGTTGTGACCCACAAGTGTGTGATAAAGCAGGATAGAACCGTACACAGTTATTGGACATGCAATTAAAGACAATGTCCTAAAAGTAAAGTGTTAAATCGTGAGATTAGGAAGTTTGGCCATAACTTTCAGCCTGTATAAGTCTATCCTCAGCCCTTAACCCTTAACCCTTAGGCACTGCCCTCTACATTATTAGAAAGAGCTACATAGGTATCAGCTGAATTGAAACTCAGCTTGGACTGAGTTACATGTAGTATAATAAAGATAAATGCACATTCATTCCTCTCCGATCTTCAAAGATTGTCTTAGAGTAAGAAGAGAAGAGAGGGTCAAACTGTACTCCCAGGCTTACTGTATGTATGCTAGGGTATGTCTGTCTGCACCCAGACAGATAGACGTACACTAGCTTCCAGACAGACAGAAATACCCTAGCACCCAGACAGACATACATACCCTAGCACCCAGACAGACATGCCCTAGCAGCCCAGACAGACATACATACCCTAGCACCCAGACAGACATAACATACCCTAGCACCAGACAGACATAAATACCCTAGCCACCCAGACAGATATAAATACCCTAGCATCCAGACAGACATACATACCCTAGCACCCAGACAGACATACATACCCTAGCACCCAGACAGACATACCCTAGCACCCAGACAGACAGACATACCCTAGTTCCCAGACAGACAGACCAGACAGACAGACAGACAGACGACAGACTAGCACCCAGCAGATACACTAGCACAGAACAGACTACACTAGCACCCAGACAGGACTTACACTAGCACCCAGACAGACTACACTAGCACCCAGACAAAGACTACACTAGCACCCAGACAGACATACCCTAGCTCCCATACAGACATACATGCCTAGCACCCAGACAGACAGACATACCCAGCACCCAGACAGACATTACCCCAGGCACCCATACAAACAGACATACCTTAGCACCAGACAGACAGACATACCCTAGCACCCAGGCAGACATACATACACTAGCACCCAGACAGACAGACATACCCTAGCACCCAGACAGAGGGACAGACGTACCCTAGCACCCAGACAGACAGACATACCTAGCACCCAGACAGACAGACGTACCCTAGCACCCATTCAGACAGCGATACCCTAGCTCCCAGACAGACAGACGTACCTTGCACCCATACAAGACAGGCATACCCTAGCACCCATACAGACAGACGTACCCTAGCACCCATACAGACGGGCGTACCCCTAGCACCCATACAGACAGACGTACCCTAGCACCCAGACAGACAGACGTACCCTAGCACCCAGT